>NW_015557134.1:1662279-1691522 GCF_001515605.1 Sinocyclocheilus anshuiensis | reverse complement strand
ACAAACCAAAAATACACAAAAAGAGTTGACCTTCATTGTGTAAATCCCAACCTGATTTCATGACAAAAACGTACCTGTGGGAACTTTTTCGCAAGACGCGAAAAACGTAGCGCCATGTACGCTTCGTCACGTATTCAATGTGAAATGTCCACTGAGTGGCGCTAAAAGTGTTCGTTTTTTTCCCCCCGGAACAGATGAACGTACATATGGTACGTTTTATGTGGCGTTGGTTTTGTAGGTGTCACCGCAGCTCTGACTTGAAATATCCATTGAGTGGCGCTATGCTCCGTGACATTTTAAAATAACGTTTCATCTGCACTACACCTAAACCTACCTCATATAGTATGAACCAAAGCGAATGTGATGTAAAAACGCAATCGCAAGCGTGCAGTTTTAGCTTGTTTTTCGATGTCTCATCATTCAGCTCTTTCATTCTGAGTCATGTTTTTGACATAATTCATACTCAAAGATTTGGCATCCTAAGTCCAATTCCGTGCTGGCTGAGCTACCGAGTAAGCTTGTTACGTCTGGAAAGCGATACATATGGAGCTGTAATCATAACTGTGCATGAAAATGATAAGTGCTGGCTACTGCCTCTAGTGTTCATTTCTGTTAGAAATTGCAGTGATATGTACTTATTGGTATGTATTTCACGTGTTGCGAAAAACTTCCCACAGGTACGTTTTCGTCATGAGATCAGGGCCCGTATTCACAAAACATCTTAAGGCTAAAAGTAGCTCATAACTCGTCGATTTATGAGAAAATCTTAAAAATAATGGGCGTGTCAGTCCTAAATTTAGGACTCCTCAATTTTTGCTCTAAAAAGTATTTCACAGAGCGTTTTAGCACTAAAACTAGCTCCTAAATCTGTGAAACGTTAGGAGAAGTGAAGAGGACTCCTAAGCCACTAAGACCAAGCCACAAACTATCCTAAAATGGCCGGCAATCTGCCTCGAAACGTAAACATTTTAGAAACATTTGATGATAATGACCTTTTAAAAAGGTATGGCCTTTGGTTTTGGAGGTTACCCCAACTCCAAATTTTACTTTGATTATATCTTTGTTTTCATTAACCAGTTGGGCACGAAGTAACAGCTGTTCTTGCGTCCAGTTTTTTTGCGTCCAGTTTTTTTTTTTTTTTTTTTTATGTTTGCATGTCTTACTATCAGTCATGATTATTCTACTCTGTTAATTAAAAGGCTGTTTATATCCATATCCGCTAATTGTTTACAAGAAGCACACATGTAAGTGACTGACAATTAACTGAACATATACTTGTTTAATTAGAGAAATTTAGCCTGCATTTTAAAATCTTTAATTGAATGTGGCAATTATTATCATTTTTATTTTTAAACCTTTGTTTGAATATGGCAACATAATATTGCGCTCTACAATATTTCTATGAATAAATCTCTGACAAAGACTATCAGCCAATCACTGTGTGCATAGTTAGTAAGTATGCTGACATCATCCATAGCAACGAGCCAACCCCGCCCCCTTACTCTTTTATTCTTAGTAAAAGTTTGTCTCAGTAGCTTTGTGAATAGGTTTTAAGAGAAAACTCTATTTAGGAGAACTCTTAGTGGTAAGATAAAATGTATTGTGAATACGGGCCCAGGTAAGTAAAACCAGTTGAAACATTAAAAAACAGCTGAAGAAAAAAAAACTTCTTCAAAGTATCTTTCTTGATGTTCCGCAGAAGAAAGTAAGTAATACAGTGTTGGAATGACATGAGGGTGGGTAAATTATGTCAGAATTTCATTTTTGGGTGAACTATCCCTTTAAATCCTTTTCCGTATGACAGCACCCACAGTGCAAGGATTCCTCGCTTTTCAATCCCAGAAACACATTGATTTAGGTGTAATTTCAATGAGGATTGAGTCTTTCCACCTTGCCCTTTACATACCGAGGACAGGTTTGAGTGCGACTTGAGAAGATGGAAAAAATGAATTGCGTTGTTACCGCCTGAGGTTAATGAAACTGTATGGGTCTGTTTATGGATGGCAAGAGCTTCAACTGATGTGTGCAGCTGCAAAGGGATGATACTGAGGTATTGGTCAAGATAAGAGATAAGCCATGAAAGGATAGAGGCAAAATACACACAAGCACACACACACACACGCTTTCTTCTTTTATACTTCTGATACACACACACACGCCCCAAATTGCTTTTTCCTGGGAAGGCTCATAGAAACCACACACATGAAAGCTTTTTTCAGTTCTTTTTTGTTTTTTTTTATAGATTTGGGATTGCAGGTCTGCTCGGCATTTTATTACTGTTTCTAAGAAAACCAACAAGAGCTTACCTGTATAGTTTCAAAGATTATTTGAGAACTAAATTAGTAAATTTTGTGGGTTTTGCTTTTGCAAAAGTTGCAGTTCGTATTGTTAGGATTTTCTTTGTGTTTTCTAGGTTATTAGGTGGTTGCTAGGGTGTTTTGGATCATTGCTATGTTGTTTTTAGGTCTTCCTCCTCCTTTCTGGACCCTAAAATTGTTCTCGTTTATTGTAAAAAATAGTTTATATTACTTTTTCGTTTGATTATAGAATTTTTTTTATTATTTGCAGGTTTAATATCCAGGTTTTTGTTTCTAGCATTAATATTTTAAATAATATATATTCTGAAATAAATACAAATAAATTATATTAAATCATATAAAGTAATATTTATTAGACATTTATAACTATCTTTCTAAACACACACACATACAACAATTTTACAATACTTTTCCTCACACAGTGTCAATGAGAACATAAATTAAAATATACCGTTGATTTTATACAAGTAAATCCCTTGCATGCAATGAGACTGTCATATTTGAGTGTTTATTATAAAAACGTTTGCAAAACTTTTGTATAGAAAACACTATTGCAATGTTTTGACTAGCTCATTTCTGTTAGTATTTTAAAAGGTACATATGACTTTCGTATTATCTCCACTAAAAAGTGTATTTTCTTCAAATTTTGAGCATTTCAAGATTGAATATGATCCCCAGCATGATAACAACCAATCCATATTACAGGAAATAACCTTTTCTGGCCCTGTGTGCCATTACCATCATGTCCTTCTGTAATTGGACAGAATGTTTTTCTAGTGGCCTGATTGTTACACTCAAGGAATGATTGGTTGAATGATTTTGACCCTGCTGCCCTCGCCTGACTAATTGCACTGCCGCTCTGATAAGCACATCAAAACCACAATAAGCACTTAATGTTGAGTAGAAATCAGTATTGATTGAATCAAATTATATCTGCTGTTAAACTTGCTCATCTGGCCATAAGTTCTCTCAAAGTGCCGTTATCTGCTGTTGGGAACATGCATGGAGGCTGGACAGTATTAACCCACTGGGGCAGAAATAAACTGTATGCACACTTGAGTTATTCTAACAATTATTTTGACTTTTTTTTACCCAGTAATTTAAAATGTGGTTGAGTTAATATAAAATGCCCTTTGTTAGCTTCAGATGTCCTTGAAAATGATAGGAGTGTTGGTATACATTTAGATTTCATGGATACAACAGATCAATAACATATCTTTAAAAAAAAGTCAATATTTCTGAACCTTTGACCTAATGTTTTTTTTTACTTTTCTTTTAGGTGAACAAAAATACAATATGACAACATGACAAAAGAAACTTATTCAAAATAAAGAAAAAGGCACAAACAAAAATAAAAACAAGCTAAAAAATGGAGGAACAAAGTATATAACTTGTATGTATGTATGTATGTATGTATGTATATATATATATATATTTCATTTACTTTGAGCAATTTAATTCCAAAATTACTTAAAAGGGCCATTTATTTTTCTTTCAAAAAATATTTCCGGACTTTTTTTTTCATCAAAGGAACTAATATTTAATCATATAATTTTTTCAACCAAAGGTATTGTTGGCAAGTTTAAAATGTTTAATGCAAAAAGTGCAAAAACTGCAGTAGTTAAAAATAATCAAGGCGTGTTTTCCAGTTTTTCAATAAATGAAATCTAATAATACTGATATTAAATAATGATATTTAATCTTTTATATAGACCACTAGCAATAATCAGCCATATTTACTTTTACCTTTACCTTTACCATTTTAATATGCAGAAGTGCCACGCAAGGACTTCCATGTACACTTTTTGAGTGATGACTCAAATGAATAATTGAATCAGAGTTTTGAATCGACTCAACCAATAGACTAAGGTGAGCTGATTGTGATCACAATCTGAATGTGAATTGTTTTTCTTTGTCATTGTCCTTCTAGCTGTGCTGTGCTGTGCTGTCTATTCTCATTGAATTAGAAAGATAATTCAAACTTACTTGGTGTGAATGGTCCTTAATGGCACTAGCAAATCACTATCAAGATCCTCACAAGTAAGTGTGTATATGTGTACGTCCATGTATGTCTCCAGTATGATATTCTCGCATTTACTGTATATGAAATAGTACACGAAGTCCCCACTTGAACTCAGCAGATATTTCTGGATCTCTCCATGCTGTGGTTTCCCCCTCCGGCATGCGCTTTACAGTAGTATTCTTCTTAACATCAGTAAGGGAAGTATGCTTTCTGTCAGCTCTGTTGCGCGGCCCCTCTTCCAGGACCACTCTAGCTGACAGAATATTGTAGAACAACCAGAGGGCTGCTCGGCGCAGCAGTCAAGCAGAGAGGAAGTTGAGAGAGCTAATGATGATGTGTATTTTCCTCCTCACATCTACGGTGCGCTCTTGCTGCCTCACTGTTGACTGCTTGTGTATATGCTGAGCTTTGTGTAGCTGAGTGAATATACTTTAAGCATTATTGAGATATCCCGCTGATGCCAGCCACCTTCATGCACTTCCTTTGCTGCCCGTTTAGACAGCGAGTACGGAAGTATAGATGTTTCACCAGTGTTGCAGAGTAAATGTGGAGTCACTAGCTAAAAATAGCAATAACACTAACTTAATTTTCAGCATCGGTGTCACATGATACTTTAGAAATCATTCTAATATTCTGATATAATTCCTTAAGAAAGATGTACTATTAAAAATGTTGAAAACACTTGATTTTTTTTAAAGGAAGATAATTTATTATAATGGAAATCATTTTGTAACAAATGTTTTTTGCTGTCACTTTTGATCAATTTAAGGTAATCTCACGGAATAAAAAATTAAATTAAAAAATTAAAATATTAGCTGACCCCAAATGTCTGAACTAGATTTCATATTATTTAGTAAATATTTCGATTTATTTAAAAATGTTTCATTACTCTTTTTGATTACTCTAAAAATGTAACTAAAAGTTTTGTTTTTTTTTAAATATGATAACTGAAAGTTTGTAAATGAGAGAAATCTTTGGCAGGTCATTTTAAGACTTTCATTTTCATTTATTCTTGTATCAAGAATTGCACTGTATTCTTTTTTTGGGGGGGGTGTTTTGCAATGGTATCTTAATGGTAGATGAATTGCTTAAAATTATGAGCAGCTTGTAGTTTGACAAGCTGCAGTTTCAAAGTAGCTTCTCAGACACTGTGCCCCATATTGCTGAAGTATTGATGTTTGATGAGCCTGTGACTGTTTGAGACACTCATGCATAAGAGAAATCTACAGTAGCATAGGGTTTTTATTCTGCATGGCTCCTTTTCGGAGGGTTTTGATTTAGGTGCTGCATTTCCTGCATCTGTTAAGGAAGCCCTAGTTTGAAACATGACAAGATAGTGCAGTTCGTTAATTTAGTTTATCTCCTGTATGGAGCACTTGAGTCTGCATCGCATTATTATACAGTGGCATTCAGTGGCGTTGTGAATTATTTGGAACGGTTCCTCACAAAACAGTCATTGAAAATGACATTGTTTTCCAATGTGTGCCATTTAATTTAGAGTGTGGGCCACGGTTATTAGTAAATAATTTCTTTCACCAGCTGAAAATTGGAAAATAACAAGCATGGCACAATGAGTTTTGATGATGGATGTGTAGGATGAATAGCTTGTGGAAAGGACACAAGCGGCCCCTCGTAGTGGCAGGACGACAATGATAAAAGAAAAAAAAGAGGGAGAGAGAGACTGATCTTGCCACCCCAGCAAAGCAGGAGATGGATTTAGATGTCAGTGGTTTTGTGTGCATAACAACAGACATTTAATTCACCTTTTCTAAGAATGAATAATACAACTGGCTGTTTGTGCGCCAGTGCCTTGGGGCACAGTTTTAAAGCTTTGTGCTGTATGAGTCTTTGTAATATCACTCCTTCTCCACACATACAGCACTCACACGTCACAGCTTGAGATATACAGGGGTTGGACAATGAAACTGAAACACTGGCCAATATAGTGTTGGAGTACCAGCAGCAGAAATCTTGGGCTGTGGACAATGTGAAACATGTATTGTTCTCTGATGAGTCCACCTTCACTGTCTTTCCCACATCCGGGAGAGTTACGGTGTGGAGAAGCCCCAAAGAAGCTTACCACCCAGACTGTTGCATGCCCAGAGTGAAGCATGGGGGTGGATCAGTGATGGTTTGGGCTGCAATATCATGGCATTTCCTAAGCCTAATACTTGTGCTAGATGGGCGCGTCACTGCCAAGGATTACCGAACCATTCTGGAGGACCATGTGCACCCAATGGTTCAAACATTGTACCCTGAAGGTGGTGCCGTGTATCAGGATGATAATGCACCAGTACACACAGCAAGACTGGTGACAGAGTGGTTTGATGAACATGAAAGTGAAGTTGAACATCTCCCATGGCCTGCACAGTCAACAGATCTGAATATTATTGAGCCACTATGGGGTGTTTTGGAGGAGCGAGTCAGGAAACGTTTTCCTCCACCAGCATCACGTAGAGACCTGGCCACTGTTCTGCAAGAAGAATGGCTCAAAATCCCTCTGGCCACTGTGCAGGACTTGTATCTGTCATTCCCAAGACGAATTGATGCTGTATTGGCCGCAAAAGGAGGCCCTACACCATACTAATAAATTACTGTGGTCTAAAACCAGGTGTTTCAGTTTCATTGTACAACCCCTGTAGATCTGACTGTCTTTTCATACATTTCTTTCTTTCTTTCTTTCTTATTTTTTAAGAAACTTTTACCACCTTTGACTATCATGTTCTGTCGAGATTTACTTTATTGTCTTTATATTTGGGGCTCCAGAAACCCCACTAAAAGTGTACAAATTATTGTTGGGCACTTAATTGATCAAAATTATTTAATCTAAAAAAAAAAATGTTTAATCTTAAAGAAAATGCTTGCATTAAGATTTTTCTACCCTGAAAAAAAAATGGTGTAGAAAAGAAACATGTGGTAAAGAAACAGTTGAAATTTCTAGTAAATTAATTCAATTCATTCTAGTAACACATTGAATTAAAAAAAAAATGCATTTACATTGTCAGTTAGTAGATGCTTTTATCCAAAATGACATACAAATGAGGACAATAGAAGCAATCAAAACCAACAAAAGAGCAATAATATGTACAGTAAGTGCTATGACAAGTTTCAGTTAGTCTACTCGCAGTACATGTAAAGTGTTTTTTAATAAATAAAAAGAAAAGTAGATAGAATAGAAAAAGAATAAAGAACGCTGGTGTTAGAGGGTCAGTTTTTTATAATAAATAGAAAGCAAGTCAAAAAATAGAAAAAAAATAAAGAATGCTAGTTTTAGAGGGTCATTTTAAAATAAATAAAAAGAAGACAAGTCGAAAGAATAGAACAAGAATAGAGAAAGCTAGTGTAAGCTGAAATGTACTCTGAAAAGTATTTTCTTGTAAAATGTACTCTTATATTAAAATGGTCATAAAAAAAACTATTTGCTCATAATATTAAATTTTTACATTTGATTAAAATCCACTTGTATCATTATTGTATTATTATTTATAATTATCATTAATTCTATTTTTTAATCTTCAACCTTTAACCTAAAACTTTTCAGAAATGTGCCTTGTTCAATATGTTGTTTCTGCTTGAGGTCAGTTTGAAATTTGAAACATAAAATGAAAAATTCTAATTTGGTAGGAATGTTCAACTACATTATGAATGTTTGGGTATTAGCTTTTACTAGCATAAATTTAGATTAGCATATAAAAATTGCACATGTAATTGCATTTATTCATATTTTATATATGTGGTCTTTTGAGACCCAAGGCATCTGTAGTCTTGGTGAATGTTTCTAAACTATTATCAAGTTTTGTACATAAAAAAAATGTAGTCCATTATCAGTACTCAAAAACTAATAAACTCTTGAAGTATCATCCTGTGTTTTAGGATTTGACAAATGGAACATGAAATTTAATAACAAGGATATGGAGATGGTAAAAACTTTTCAAACTGTTCATTTTGTTTGTTTCACCTCATTAGTGTTTACACAACAACAACAAAAATAATCTTTTAATAATGTTTCGTTCTTGTTCCAGGAACAGAAATGTTCATCTTCACCTCAAAGGAACAGACATTTGTAACACGTTGTGAGCTTTAACCTTAAGAGTTGCAGCTTTGTCGCTTTAAATAAAGGAGCAGTATGGAGATGTGCTGGGATGAGAGGGAATAAGATCATTGTTTGAAGTATACACCTGCTGGGTTCAAATCAATTATAACACTCATGGATTCGCTTACCATTGATAATTATAGGAATAATCGTTTGCAAGTCATCCATGCAGTCAGATGAAATCCGATACACAGATACATGTGACTCTGAGACGTCTCGAGAGAGAGAGAGAGAGAGAGAAAGAGTGGTTATGGATATCAGTTCCAATGCAGATATATTTGTGGGCGGCTTGGTGTTTGTGAGCTGTACTTCTCGAAATTTGTGTATTTGCAATTCTTTTTGTGTATTTGTTGCAGACTGCAGAGGAAAGGCACCAGCCAGGCAGTGGTGTGCTGCAATCACACATCCAATCATGACCCCCATGAGGCATGGCATCAGACATCAGCTGTGTTTGCGCTTGCTGGCGGGGCGGACGGCGTGGGCGTGGGCCGGTAGGGATGAGAAAACGAAGGCCAAACATGGGGCTCACGTCACCGGCAGGTCCTGCCAGTGAGTGAAAGGCAATTACAAAAGGGCCCATACCCCAGCTGATAACAGTTTGTTATCTGCCAGAGCTGACATCTAAAAAGAACTGAAACTACAGGGAGGGAAAGGCGGTTTTGCCAAGCCTGAAGGGGAACAGGTTTTTAAAGCTTTGAGAACAATAGTGTAGCAAGTTTTCTTTTATGCAGTTACTTTAGTTTTGCCTTTAGTTGAGTTAAATAATAATCAAAGAGGCTATTTATACTTGAACAATTTAATCGTATAGACATCCAAATGTAAATAGACCAGGTGTAAATGCCCTCTGAAACTGGTGTTCATTTTGTTAATGAGAACTATGGCAAAAAATATGTTGACAACCATTTTTTCCACGACTGAGAAGAAATGGAGATGAGACGACAACCTGGCAACCATGCTCACACTCTTACACTGTGGAAAAAAACACTGATGAGTTTAGCGATCTCTATTGAGATGTTCTGCTCAAGTGAAAGTGTAATACACTGAGTCTGTATTCCTTCACACGGATGTTGTGATCTGGCTAGATCTGCCATCGAACCTTCTCAGTGACAAACTGTAATAAATCCAAAGATTAATGTGGTTAATGAACAAGTGTGCTTACACAACCTCTGTGCCAAAATGCAAAGCCTTTTTGTTGATGTTTTAATAGAAAAACATGAATATCGTTTGGAATTATTGTAATTAATATTAGGATTGTTTTTCATTTTGAAATTTTGAAAAAGTTTTAGGGCCAGATTTACTAAACAGGGCAAATTAGCGTTAGAGCAATTCCATAAAAGTGCTGATTGGAGGGGAAAATTCTGCGGATGATTTACTAACAAGGTGCACATTAAAGAACACAGCTGCAACATCTCATTTCCATGATGACCAGCACAATCTACCAAGAGCAGCGCAAATTACCGCCTGCTTTAAGACATGCTTTTTTTGCCCGTTAAATAATGGCGCAAATACCAGTAATTAGATGAGCGCAAACATTAGTAAATTGCGTCGCGTTTCTTTTTCTGACGCAAGCTATTTGTAAATCTGGCCCTTAGAGTTTTACCGAGTTCATAGTATGTTAATGTATATGATAATTTAATAAATCAGGAATCTAGATGAGATAGATATGAGATCAACATGAGTTAACGTACGTGTATGAGTTGATATTCTCTTTATTTGTTCTCTTAGGTAAAAGTGCAATAATCCTGATTAAATTTTTCAAATGACAATGATCATGATCATTAATCAGTAATTTATATTTAAAAAAGTAAAATAATTGTGGCTATCTGTTTAACCATCATGCAGCAGGGCCATCCTTTGGGTGGTGCAACTGGTGCGGTCGCACCGGGCCCCGCACTTTGAGGGGGCCCCGCAGCAAGCGGACCAAGGGGGAAACTAAATGTAAAAAAATCCATAATGCATTTGAGATGGATTGCAATCCAATCACACATAATGTGGTTGTTGAAGCCACATTTGAAAAATGTACTCCTCCCAAAATGGCAGAAAAAGGTGTGAGAACATGTCATATTCACTGACTCCCATACCACAGCAATACTGCAACACGTGTATCCACAGATAAGGCCCGTCAGAGATGAGCATCCCTCTTTAGCAAGCATGTGCAAACTGTCGCAAATGAAACTCATCGTTTGGCATTGCATCTTGAAGTTCGACACACAATCATCTTCATTAATTAAACTAGTGAATGCTAATTTCTCTAACCAATGCAAATGACACCCTCTCAACTTTTGCGGACTTTGATCTTGAAATCAGATGATGATAAATAAAATGCAGTGCACATCTGCTGCTGTCAGTGACCTCAAGTCTGTTGAATTTGCATATAGTGCGGGAACTAAATATTGGATTTATATGAATTTTGTGGTGGCACATTTTTGTGGCCAATGTAAATAGCGCTTGTATCCAAAACAACAGAGCAATTAATCAAAAAGCCAACAATCATTGTAATAATGCAAAGTTTATTAGAGAACTGCATTAAGAAACCAGTTAGTGACGAAAAGAAATGTAAAGGAGAATTTTATTTGTTTGTGTGTGTGTGTGTGGATAGAAAATACAGTTTGTACAGTATAAAAACCATTATGTCTATGTAATGTCCCCATAAAACATGGAAACCGCTATGTGTTTAAGTGCATTGCTTTTAAGAGTGTGGCATGCAGAAGAGGTGTGTCTTCAGTTGCTTTTTGAAAGATGTAATGGTCTCAGCGGTTCAGGTGGAGTTTGGCAGCTCATTCCACCAGAGAGGAACAGAGAGGATGAAAGTTTTGGAGAGTGACTTTTTGCCTCGTTGTGAGGGAACAACAAGGCGTCGCTCATTCAGTGACCTAAGCTGGCGGGAGGGAGTATACATTTGTAGTATTGAGTTGAGGTAGGGTAGTCCTGATAGTCAGCATCAAAAGTGTAAATTTGATTCTGCCCACAACTTGGAGCCCGTTTTATCAAATCGGATAGCTATCTGGTCATGCATGAAGTGACAAGTCTAAATAGGCCGAAAGGTACTGGAATTGCATGGATCATGCTACTTTGACATATGTATTAGTTTTAAGAAATATCTATGTATAAGACCAGGCTTTGAGACCATTTGCCTCAGGGTTGGTTAAAACGTGTGTTTAGTCTTCCACAAAGATCTCCCTGGCCTGAGGGGACTATTCCCTCAAGCTCAGCTTAAACAGTTTCATATTGCACACTGTAAGGTTTATCTGAGTTTCCAGGGAGCAGCTCAATGCCTCATTGGCAATCAGATTAGAATTCCAATGATATAAATGCACACCAAAGCTTGGGAACACTGCATTCAGCATTCCATCGCCTCCGGATAAGGACGAGGAGGCATTTGGCTTTCTGTCACACTTTGAGGTCCCACAGGGTGCAAAGGAAAAGCCCAGAGGAACAGCCTAGGCTGCATCGTGCCTCATTACGGCTTAGGATTTGCTGACACCGGTCCTCTACTAGCTAGCCTCTTGCCCTATTTGCCACCTCATGACTGTCCTCTATCATGCATGCATAATCGCTGCTGGGATAAGGTGGATTCGAAATCCTCATTTGGGTTCTCGCATGACTCCACAATCAGAAGACTAGATTCTGTCGTTTTCAGACCCCTCGGTTGGATACAGAAGTTGGCCGGTCAAATAGATGTGATTCCAATTTGATTTAGAAGTTCTCATTAAGAGCTTAATAGCTTTGTAGGTTGAGGGCGGCCATCTGGCGGTGCAGCGTCCTCACTGCATAGTTGGCTTTGAGGCAGGGCTGAGTGTCTGGCAGTAAGGACATGTGAATCAATAGAGGCCTCCCATACGACCTCATTACTTTGCAGTGCGCTGTAACTCAAGGCGATAGGCCTATGAAATTTTAAACAACTTTACGAGATCCAGATGCTGTACTTCAGCCAAATAAATTCCCCCAGCAGTAAAAATCGCATAGGCCCCACCTTTGCTTAGGATAAACATTTATGGAGAAGAATGGCTATTTGAGAAGATGCTCTTTTTAGTTGCACCTGCAGCACCAAAGGGGCCTCAAGCAAGCCTTTTTGATTTCCACTATCTTATCTTGAAGAAATAATTTGAGGAACTCTTGGAGAACTCAAGGGAGAGCCGTGAAATGTAAAGGTGCTTGGGGCTCCAAGCCCAGTTCAGTTTAATTGACTCGTGTTTCGCCTGTAAACAAACAGTGCAGTTCTCCACCCACTGTAATGTTCTTGAATAGCTCTGTTACTCTGAGGTACTCTGGTCGTACTGTCAACCAGTTATGATTTTTCACGGCATTTGGCACAGATCTGATCTTGTTGCATGCATGTAAACACCAAGGGGTTGGTGTTAGGCTGGTTAACATAGTTTATTTAGTCCCTAGTGGTAACAATTTTATGTATTAGTTCAAATAATAGTCTTTTTTTTAATGAAAGACAAAAATTGCTAAACAATGCAGAGATATTTTAACTAATCTTCTTGTCACTTCAGTTTTACGTTATTTACTTTCTGAATTATGATATAAAAGACAGGACAATATGCAAGCACTGTAAAAGGTTTTGCCACAAACTCAACAGATTGGCTTCTCTCCTGTATGATTTCATTTCTTCAGATCTTATAACTGTACATAAACTATGCATGATGTGCCAATTAATTAATCTGATAAATCCCAAATTAATCACACATCAATTTTGGAACGAGAAATTCCCCGCCAGAAGATAATTTAAAGTCATTATTGTGTTGTGATGAGTGAATGATGAGTGAATCATTGAATAGACACTTTAAAAAGTAGCTTTAGTAAGAAATATTTAGATTCACCATTGCAGAAATATTAATAATAAATGGTTTTTTTTTTTATTAATATTGAAATATGAAATATGAATCATTCATTCAGCCGATTCATTCAAAAAGCTGATACGTTCAGAAACGAAGCATGTGACTGTCTTTATGGATGAGTCACCGAATCATTGACTCACTCAGTTCATAAAAAAAAAAAAAAACGCATATTCATTGTGTATCACATTTACAATCCTGCAGATATTGGGGAAAATACAGCACTCTTGCTTGTGAGCTATTGCTAAACTCTATCATATGATATAAGTAAATACATATAATACAAAAACACATACAGGGGTATTTTTTGCCCTCCTATTTTGTATCTTGTAAAATACTTGTACTTTCTCGTCTTAGTTCAGGTTTTTTTCATGAGCTGTTTCCTTACATGACGTCTTACATGACATCTTACATGTACAGTACTTCTTACATGAGAAGAATGACACAGTGTCACTAAACAAAACTGTGTAGTATGTACTAATGTGAAAGCATTACTAGAATGATCCAGTGACAGCATGCCCCAAATCAATTTCTTCTGAACGAAGCTTCTCTTTCTAGTGGAGTATTAGACACAGTCTGTTATGTCTAAGTAAATGTAAACAGATGAGGCAAAGAATCAGATGTCAAAATATTGCAAAGATAGGTAGCTGTAGGCTCTAGCCCAATTTGTTCTTACACCTTTGATATCTCAGGGAAAAAAGTACACAGAGATGTTGAAGGTAAAGACACAGTTAAATCTTTGACATGTTTTTGATCTCTCACAAAATGGCAGCTTGGCTTCAGTTCATGCCTGTTTATTGTATTGCCTGCCAGACAACTGTAGACTCAAGCAGAGACACTGACAGTTCAGCCGAGTCTGTGCTGTAGCCATTACCAGAATGCGCGGTTCACACGAAACAGGGAAGTCTCTCCCAATTGTCTCAAAAGGTTGCAGTAAAAAGATGTCTATCCGTCACTGACTTGCCGGAGCAAAAAGCAGCTATTTGTGCTGGATCTGAAGACAACTGGCAATCTAGTGCTGAGAGAAGTGTTTGAGTGTTTGAGCAAAGCGCGCTGACTAGCGCTCAGATCTAGCCTACTTACCAGAGGATTGGTGAGGCTAGTCAGATGCTTTGATGCTCATTTGAATTGTTTATCTATGTCTCAGAAGACACTGTTCTTCCCCAGAAGGAGATTGCAATCATATCGATGCTTTTGATGACCAATGATAAAGGAAAGTGAAGGGAATTGCGAATGCTTCATAGTGAATTGTTTGAGGCTCATACAAACAAATCTAAAGCAATCATCATAATTTCTTCTCTACAGGCAAGAGGCTGTCTTAGAAAATCTGAATTATGCTATTGTGCGAATAGTGAAAATTTACAGTAAATAGATTTGGTGGCTTATCAAACTCAGTACAAAGGCTTGGCATTCGTTTTCAAGACATTCTCTGCTTAGTGCAAAATGGACCCATTACATCATTTCTTCATAGATTGTGGAAGTTTAGGGCTTTCAACCAGTTAGATTTTCTTAATTGTGTTAATTATGATATGCTGATTAATTAATCAGAAATAATCGCATATGCTATATCAACAATTGCTGAGAAAAGCTCCCAAATGGCAGTAATTAAAAGACATTATAACAGATGAGTAAATAATTGGATAGACATTTCAAGAATTAATTATAAAAAAAATTATTTTAGAACATCCCATGGCTGAAATACCATAACCATTTCTTATAGACTAACCAATTCAAAATATAATGCGCTGTGGGGGTTTTTTATGAAGTCCAAGCTTCTAGAAGAGTCTTCTAGAGACAATTTTGCACAATTTTTCTTCCTCTTGATTATATTTGAAATTAGATTTGCATGTATACTTGTTTTCCAAGGCTACTTGTGATTTATTCTTCTTTTTAGATGGTTTTGTAAAATGCTGAGGTCTTCAGAGCGAATGTTTGAATGTATCATTATTATTATAACTCCCACCCATTACACAGATCCACAGATGTTGTACATACTGTACACAACTCCTTTGCAGCTTCTGGTCTGAAGAAAGATGTTCAAACCATTGCTTCTGGCTAAATTGCGAGTCCTCTGTTCATAATATTGCTTTCACCAGTGAGCAATAGTCATCTAGTTTGAATCAGGAGAAAAATATGCACAGATCAAGCACAGTTTATAAGTGAGAACAGTCCAAAACAGCTCTAAACAAATATATTGGTGAATTTTAATGGGAGAGTACTTCAGGGGATGAACTTTTCTGACCAGATTATGTATTTTGACCAGAAGCGAATACATATAACAATCACAAGAAAGTGCAATCTGAAGAGCCTGATGCGAACCCCTTTTTGAGAAGGAAAACATATATACGAAAAGCATTTAACTAAAGCAAAAGGTTTCTAGCCCACTGACAAGTTATATTTAAATGCTTCAAACTGTAAAATGCATTGACACATTGAATTATTTTCACGAAATGTCACCAAGAAAGCCTATTCTATGTTAATAGCCCACCTTTGATGCATTTTACATATATTTTATGTTTCATTCAAATCCATTTCGTCCATTTAGATTTGAATGTCATCAGCAATGCTATTTTCAAGCCGCTTCCTAATGGACTGGGGTCATGTGGTCCAGAATGGTGCAGCTGATAAAGTGTCACGGTGGAACTTTAGGCTGGTAAAACTTCACTGGCCTGAGTCACATTGGCTCTGTTATTACTGCTGTCTCAAGTGGGGAGGGTGGGCACAGCGAAAATGGCTTTCGATCTGCTTTAAAACGGTAGCTAGGGAAAGAGTACTATGACTCAATGGATTTTCTTGCTCTTTTGGGAAGAAACAGAGCTTCTGCTCAACACTGTGACGAGCACTGTGATGTTCTGATTGAGCTGTCATTGTTATTCTGTTGTTGATAGCACTGATTTCAGGAGAATGTGAGGAATCTCCTTTTAAAAAGCTTTGAGCAACATTCCAAAGAAATACATTTGATTTTAGAGTTGAGTGTATAATCGTTATATCATGATCCAGATCCACTAAACACTGGACCTGATGACTCAATTACAAGGTACTATAAAACATCAGATTTAAAATTCAGAACATTTATAAATGAATTACCAAATAATAATCTTACAACTAATTTTACAAATTCTTGAGTAATACTTCAAATCAAGATACCACAGATTCTGTTGATAGTGTTAAGATCAAAAGTTTGCCCATAAATATATTCAACTATAAGCCTCTTTTTTCTGTAGAATGTTATTCATATTTTGAAAAAAACATTTCATATTTTTAATATTGAATGTCAATGAGGTCCAGTGTTGTTTTAAACCCTTCTGATTTTCATTCTTCATGTCAAAAGATGATTGTTAGCATTCTGAAGAAGAAGGAAACGAGTGAAGATGTACCCGAGATGTACCTTTTCCCGATGTGGAATATTTAAAAAAATTAATATTTAAAAAAAAAAAAAACATTTAATTCAACATAGTTGACCAAATTTTATGTAAGTTTCATCTGGAATATTGTTTATTATATATTTTAAATATTTTATTTATTATATAAATAAAACTCACTGAAAATATTTGGACAAAAAAAAGTAGAAAGATGATGCTATTTTTAGAGGAAAAGTAATAATAAGATATAGATTTTCTTCTCCATAAAAATATTAACATGCTTTTTCTGCAGCATCTGTTCTATGTGTTTCATTAATTGAAGCAGAAAATATCACAAAGTTATGCATGACTCATACAACATTTTTATATATTTTGATTAGAAAAAAATCAACAAGGGATTTAATTACTGCATACTCTTTTTGCTTATAGCACTTGGATTTCATATTCTCATATTTATTTCTACCGCCCATGAGAGATTAATTTCCCAGCTCTATTATAATGTTCTTCTGCTTACTTCTTTGATTCAGATTTTTTATTCATCTACACGTTCTGCTATTTGCGTTTTCATGTACAGATGCCAGAATATGAATATATATATGACTGCAACATCTATATTCAAAGTGTAGGATGGTGTTCTAGGGATTTTACTATGTATCTATCAACTCCTACATATGTTTGGTGAGAAGAATAACTCCCATTCCAATAACAACACAGCAAACAAACACAGTAACAATAAAAACGTCTCAGTCAGCAGTGGATTTCCCAGCCTATAAGGATGAACCATTTATCTACCTCAACAAACAACATTCATCCCTCTCTTGGTATTCTAGTAGGAAGAAACCACAGCTGTTCGTCCCAGCTGTAAAACACCCTCGTATCCTGTCTGTGGTGTGTTTGTGCGTGCTGAGGAGACTTTTAGCATGCTGTGAAGAGCGGCCCAACATTGCCCTGGAGTGTAGCAGGGTTATCATGGAGCCCCAGGCACTGGCAGTTGTCTGTCCTTTGTCAATGAGCCTGATGCACACCACGATATGCCTCATTCTGACATTCAGCTCTGGTCTTGCGAGTATTTCACTGTGTCCTAAAGCCCTGATATTCTATATGAAAGAAGACTTTGATAACTGATGAAACACACACACGAGCATCTGAGTTGTAGAGGCCTTTGCAAGCATAAATGCGGTCCAGGTCAAACACTATCTGAATTCGTCAGATGCATTGCTAACCCAAGCGCTAAAGACCACAGGAAGTCAGGCAAAAAAAAAGGTCTATTCACATCTCAAAGGCTGTTCCATTTTAGCCAAACTCTCAGAATCACATGTAGTCTGTATTTCATAGTGAATGTACTGTAATCCCAGAATGCACTGCGATGAGCTCAGCCAAATCAATTCAAGATGCTGGACGAGCCCTTAGAAATGTCAGTTAATGACAATAACTTTTTTAAGTAATTCATATGAATTATTTTACCCAATATTTGTGTGCGCTGTGCATTTTTAAGCTTTCTAAAACTACCATCCCTTATGAAAATTAACCTTGGTTTTATTATAGTAAAAGTGTACTAACCATGTTCCATGTTTTTTGGCGTATTGATTGCCATTTGTATAGCCACAGTTTTACTACAAATTCCATAGTTTATATGGTTAGTGTAGCAAAACCATGGTTAATTTGTGGTTGCCATGGTTTAACTATAGTAACTATGTTTTTTTTGTTTTATATGTAGTAAAACCATGGTTAGTTTTTGTAAGGGCTACCATTAGCTTAGCAACATGCTAACATCAATCTCTATGGACTCTTTACTAATACTTTCATGGGACAATTTCACAGATTCTAACATTGTAAATCCAGCAAAGTTTTATATATATAATTTTTAACACTATTGTATTGAATTATGGAACGATATTCCGGACAATTTTCAAAAGGAATTGCAAATTGTTTAAATATGACGGGCTAGTAACTCCGAAGACATGGGAAATACAGCTGCAAATGGACTTTGCTTTTTCATTTGAAATTTGGCAGTCACTGTGCGTTCGCGAAAGCGAAAATGCAAACGGTAATGCAGGATTTGCAATTGCATTTGGATTGTCACAATTTATGCGTCCACATATTGAAAACTCAATTGAAAATACAATTTGCAATTCCTTTTGAAAATTGTCCGGAATATCGTTCCATATTGAATGTTACCTTGACGTTCAATTACAGAAAACTAGTTCTATCATGACAACTCTCAGAGGGTTTAGCATGGTAATGTACATGGCAATGTTAATATGTTTGGTCTTGGGTGGAATAGATCTGCTACGCTGCTGCTGCTGTGGCAGAGCAAGTACCAAGGCTTGCCACTGCAAATACATCCACAACATGCTGCAACACTTCTGCTGCTGCACATATAACATATAAGAAAAAAAACCTTGCTACGTGTACTGCGTTAGTCTAACTGAGTCTTGTCATAGCACTTGCATATCATTGCTCTTTTGTTGATTTTGATTGCTTCCATTGTCCTCATTTGTAAGTCGCTTTGGATAAAAGCATCTGCTAAATGACTAAATGTAAATGTAAATATGAAATAACCCCCATATATAGCATACATAAATCACCCTGTAGCAGCTGCAACTGCTACAGCAAACACTAGCCAAGTATTTGAATGTTGAGCTGCTGATACAAAAAGAACCGATGAGCTGCGCCATGTGATGATGTCATTATGTCGATTGAGTTAGACCTATTGGACTGCACCATCTAGAGTTTCATGATAGAACTTTGGATTTAATGCTGCTTTGTGAATGTTTCTAATAAATAGACTGGATGACGACAATTTTTTATTTTTTCCACATTTTATAAAACCATAGAAACGCCATTGTGGGTTTTTTTTTTTTCTTTTGTTATTGGAGCAAATAAGAACGTAAAAATTATATTTGTTGAAGTTTTCATTTACTGCTATAGAAATTCACCCAACTGTGATGACTTCTGTTTCTGAGAACCGGAATTGTGAAAAGGGTCCATTGTAATCAGTTGTGAATGGTGTGGAATGCTGTCTTTTTGGAGCGTAAAGTTGAGCACGTAGCCTATGTAGTGTCGCATTTAGCTTGTTTGTTATTTATTTATGTGAAACTGGCTATTCTAATAAGGTAGATGGTCCAGAATGCATTACTCGGTGAAAAAAAGAAATCAAAGATTGTGGATGAGAGAGAAATGTTGACAAAAATAGTTTAGTTTAATAAAAGTGATTAATCAAATTTAACCAAAGATTGTGTGCAGTGTCTATTATATGCTAATTAAAGTGTCCCACTATTGGCTGACCCAGACATATTGGAATGATATTATAAGTTGCTTCTTGCATGTTACAATTTCATACTGGAATGTCGTGTGAGTGGCACTAAAAGTATGTTCGGTTTTATCCAAAACACATTATGAAACTGGTAATGTTTTATGAAATTGTTTGCTGTATGTACTGTGGCAGTTTGGAAATTAAATGTCCATTGAATGGCTAGAGGTTAAAGGTGGGGTAAGCGATTTTTCAAAAAAGCTTTAGAAAACTGATTCGGGCCGAGTAGCAAAACAAACTTGTAGCCAATCAGCAGTAAGGGGCGTGTCTACTCATGATGTGGAGGAGAAAGCGTTCAGTGCACAGGACAGACATTAGCCAAGCTGAGCGACAGAAAGATAGAGATAGCAGATAAAAAACAAAAGAGGAAAACATCTGCAGAACAAAAGAAGGCTTAAGGCAAGAAGTAGGACCCGTGTAAATATCGGATCAGCTTTCCAGCGCTGGAGAGAACTCAAGGTGCGGAAACAGCAGTAAAGTTAGTTTGACGTTTGACATTCATTTTTTTTTCCAATTAAACTCTTCGTGGCTGTTATGTTTTGAGCCCAAACTAAAGATATGTATATATATCTATAGTGTAGACAGCATCACTGATTATAATGAGTTCTATAGTATATGGTCGCGCCACGTCACTCGCGTCCGGTGTAGACACGGTGTAACATTGGTTTTGCTTTGTTTCACAGAACTAATCGTTGCCTGGGTTGCATACGTATGTGTGGGGCGGAGCTATCAAAATAGGGGCGAGACCCTTTTGGGGTAGGGGCGTGTTTGTTTTGGTGATTTCAAATGTCAAAATTGGCTACCAGAAATTGCTTACCCCACCTTTAAAACTCTAGCGTTTTTGAAAATACTGTACCATCTACACTAAAACCTAAACCTAACCAATAATTTTAAAAGCAAACAAAACATTTTAACAATTTTAGCTAGTATTTGAGATCTTTTATCATGACTTGTGTTTCATTGGACTCGTAACAGAGTGCTTCACATTACAAGTGTTGTGCTGTATCAGGTGATCTACCGAGCAAGTTGACTATGTCAGAAAAGCCATATATATGGAGCAGATTGTGTGATACAAATGTGTTAGGTTACAAATCATGCACTATGGTCATAAAATAGCAAGGAGCTGCACAGAAATAAGTTGTCAATAATTGATAACCTGCCCCTATAATCATAGTTGTGTGAAAAAGTTGTTTTACTGCCAGAAGTGTTCATTTCAATTGGAAACTGCAGTAAATTGTATGTAGAGACATTTTTTGCAGTTTTGCAAAAATTTAGGTAGAGGCATGTCTTTCCAATGAGCTTATTGCTATTAGCTTAGCAGCATGCTAACATCAGATTATTGGAATCAAGTGTAAGTCTCCAGTTCAAAAACATTTGTGTCTAATGTGAGTTGCTGCCTAGAGTGTTCCAAAACAGTCACGCAAGGTTCCATAAAAGTTATGATGCTACCTTAGAAGCTAGCTGCCTATGTAGGCAACAAGGCTGCTCACTAGGTTTTGAAACCGTCCCTAAATGTCACAATTAGCTTTGCTGTTATAATTGCTTGTGCATTTCAGAGATGAAAATGTAACAGTCGTTTTTTTTTATATGTATTATTATAGGTAGAATGGTAATAATAAGAATAAATTCATTAGTATTTAAAACACTAGGATTAATATTTTATGTGAATCCTCACGAAACAACTACAGTATCAGAAGTAATGATATTTTAAGATTCACTCAACCCAGTCCTAGTGAGGACTCACAGTTTTAATTTTGGGTGAACCTTAGACTGTCTTTCCATTTCTCTTTTAAACATAAACTGAGATGAACTCATGAATATATTTCGACATGCTCGCTCCTTGGAAATTCAAATATTGACACATAGTGTAACAAGCGCCTTAAAATCAGGTATGGCATAATTCAATTATCAAGCATAAATTGCAGCCAAACTTGTGCTTGAACTTTAATTTTAATAACATATCCAGTATGCAAGCAGAGAGATGTGATTCCAAGGATGGATACGTCGTTGCTGTCCCGATTCAGGGTTGCAGGCAGATTGCAAAATGGATTAGGATAATTCTGGTTTACAGATTCACTGCACTATCTCTTAATCTGATTATCACTGTGCAGCTCATTCACGGGCGACATGCATGCTTTACATTTAAAAATATGCTCATTAAAATACACATAAGCAATACAACATCAAGCACTGTTACCATAGAAATAAAGACTAGAACTAACATATTTGATGTTGCCTCATATTGTGGCTTTCATTTGGCTGATATACAGCTGGAGGAAAAAGTATGTGACCCCTTAGATTTCTGAGTATTGCTTATAAAAGATACAAAAATAGATATATTGAGTTTAATTCATAACACACAAACAATGAAGCATTCACAGTGTAGGAAAAAAATATTATTATCAAGATTATCAGGACATTTTTTAGTCCATTTTATCCACAAATTGAAGTTTATTATAAGATTTAGTGATGCAACTGGACAACAACCCAAAGCACTGAAGTAAATGAACAACAAAATGTCTTCAAGAGAAGAAAATACACTTTCTGAAGTGTCCCAGTCAGAGTCTTGACCTCAATCTCTTTGAGTTGCTTTGGCACGACCTCAAGAGGGCAATTCACAGCATCCATCCCAAGAATATTGCAGTTTTGTACAAATCCAACAGTTCACATCATGATAAATCGGCATCAGTCAACATTAAAGCAAACTTTGTAGCGACAGCTCTGTGGTAAAACCGTTTTGTCATTGTTTGTTTCGCTAAACAGCCTGTGGATAACGGCTTCAAGTGAAGGACTAGTTGTGAATGATCCTTTGGTTAACCTTTTATTTGTTTTGCAGTCGCTCATTTTGAGGTTTAGACTTGTTCTAAGATGTCTTGTTTTAAAGAGGGACAGAATTCTATTTAAGCGCCACTGTTTAGCCCCTGCGCCCCGCTCCACAAGTCGCTGTCAGGAACGATTCAACGGCTCATCAGTTACGGGCCTGCCACTGTCATGTGGCCCTCGATGATGTCGTCAGTTCGGTTCACTGTCAGCTCTCTCCTGGCCTGGCCACATGTGATAAAGCCTCCGCCGATCCTGGTCCTCACAAGTTGACACAGAGCAGAGTTGACATGCCGTTCAGTGGCATCTCTGCAAAGCACATTAAACAATTCACACTCCTCACCACCCATCCTCTAGATGTGCAGGTCAGATCACGAACAATCAAAGCCTTAACTGTCTGTCTTCACATGCAAAGGAAAATATTAGCATAAATATTTGCACTGGAACGGAATGCTAACTCTGAATGTATCAAAGCATTCTATGGAATTCTTTGAAAATTTAATGTACATGAAAAAAATTTAATTTGCATCAGAACTCTTCCTAAATATTGCGTACATCAAAGAGTCAAGTTGCTTTAAAATTGAACATACATCAAAGGATCCTATAGAATTCTTTATAAATTACATCAATTAATTCTATACAATTGTTTTTAAATGCTGCACATGTCAAATGATCATATGAAATTGTTTCTAAATTCTACATACATTTAAGGAGCCTATAGAATTCTTTATGAATTGTACATACATCAATGAATTATATTTTATTGCTTTTAAATTCTGCATACATCAAAAGATCCTATGAAATTGTTTCTCAATTCAGCATGCATCTAAGTAGCCTAGACTTCTTTACAAATTACATCAATGAATTCTATACAATTGTTTTTAAATTCTGCATACATCAAAAGATCCTATAAAAGTGTTTCTCAATTCTACATGAATGTAAGGAAGCCTATATAATTCTTTATAAATTGTACATACAATCATTAATTCTATTTTATTGCTTTTGAATTCTACATGAAAGGATCCTATAGAATTGTTTATCAATTACATCAATGAATTCTATACAATTGTTTTTTAATTCTGCCTACATCAAAGGACCCTATTTGTTTCTCAATTCTACATGCATCTAATCAGCGAATAGAATTCTTGCATACATCAATGGATTTTATAGTATTTTTGTAAAATTATACATACATCAAAGTATACTATGAATTTTTATAGAAATGAATGCTGGGTTATTTTTTATAACCCAAATGCTGGGTTTAGCCCGTTGGGTCATTTTATTGGGTTGTTTTTAATATTTTTACCCAGGTGCTGGGTAGTTTTTCTGTAACTAAGTTGCTGGGTCATTTGGGTTGAGCCTGTCTCCGATGAAACAACCCAGCTGCTGAGCTACAGTCAGATCAGGAGAGAGTGGTTCTCAGCACCGCCGCCGATTTGGTACACTTCTTCAGCGAAATAACGGTTTGTATACATTTTATTTCATTTATAAAGTCTTTACTGTGCTGTAAAATGAATTATTTTACACAATGCAACATAGGTACGAGGTGTCAGTTAGCTGCATTAGCAGCGGTCATTCGCATGATGGAAACGCCTTTTGCCTTGCATAACATAAATGGATTTTATTAATTATAGCACTGAGTTTAAGTTAATTTGATGTCAAATATGTTCTCTAATCACTGTACTGTTTGTTTTTGGGCAGGTTTTGGAGTCAGTCACGGCATCTTTCAGCACCGATTTGGTGCACTTCTTCAGCAAAATAACATTTTGTATACATTTTATTTCATTTAGAAAGTCTTTACTGTGCTGTAAATTGTATTATTTTATGCAACGCAACATAAGGACGAGATGTCAGTCAGCTGTGTCAGCAGCGGTCATTTCGCACGATGGAAACACATTTTGCCTTGCTTAACAAATTGATTTTATTTGTTATAATACTGAGTTTAATTGAATTTGATGTTAAAATATGTTCTCTAATCTCAGTGTTTGTTTATGGGCAGGTTTTGGAGTCAGTCCCGGCATCTTTCAGCTACGAGTGAAGTGCGAGGCCACGGTCTGACGCTCACAATTCCCCCGTGAACAGCAGCCCTTCACCGGCTCAGATTTCGGCGACACACCGGCATGTGAATTAGCACATTTCGGTGAAAAGCGATTACAGAGAACGGTTGAATACACTTAAATTAAAATGCTAATTTTAAATGTTACATTTTTATGTCTAAAATTCTTGTTAAATGGGTTTAAATGTATGTAATATCATAAACTATGCTGTATTCACCCAAATAAATTCAATTTGTCTTGTATTTTGTCCATGTGTTCTTGCTAATTAATAAACATTCATCTTTTGATTACTGCTGTTGCCTCTAGTATTGCTGTGTGTTTATTTTTTTTTTATTTCCAGTACATTTTAAGACAGCAATATAATAATTTTTAAACAATAGATGACTTAAATAAAACAACCCAGCATGTTTGGTAAAAACATTTAACCCATCCAGCTGGGTCAAAATAACCCAGCATGTGTTCTGTTCAATATTTACCCAGTGCTGGGTTGCCAAATAACCCAAGTTGGGTTGTTTTTAACCCAGCATGTTTTTTTTTTTGAGTGTACATACATCAAAGGGTCATGTGAATTTTTTCCTAAATTCTGTTGTACATCGAAGGATCCTGTCAAATTGTTTCTAAATTGTAAATACATAAAAGAATCACCCAGTGCTGGGTTGCCAAATAACCCAAGTTGGGTTGTTTTTAACCCAGCATGTTTTTTTTTTGAGTGTACATACATCAAAGGGTCATGTGAATTTTTTCCTAAATTCTGTTGCACATCGAAGGATCCTGTCAAATTGTTTCTAAATTGTAAATACATAAAAGAATCCAATTGCTTTTTAATTCTACATACATCAAATGATTCTACAGAATTATTTTTAAACTCTACATACATTAAAGGACCCTACGCAGTTGTTTCTAAATTTTACATCAAAGGATTCTATATAATTCTATCTAAACTACATACATAAATGGTTTCTGTGATTATTAAATTCGACAAACACCAAATGATCCAGTTGCTTTTAAATTGTACATGCATCAAAGGATCCTATAGAATTATTTCAAAATCCAACATGTATCAAAGAAACCTATAGCTCCTTGTAAATTATGCATACATCAAAGGATCCTATGCAATTGTTTCTAAATTCTACATACATCAAAGAACTTATTTGCTTTTAAATTGTACATAAATCAAAGGATCCCATAGAATTCTTTATAAATTTGACATACATCAAGATAATTTGAACCTCTTTTGAAATGATGCATTAACAGATCTTATATAATTCTCTCTAAATTGCACATATTCCAAATTATCCTATGCACATAGCTCTTTTCAAAGCATACAAGTGATACTTTTTCTATGCAGTTGCTTTTTCGTTCTGCATATATCAAAGGATCCTTTGAAAATGTATCTACATATTTTCTTTACCTTTGCTGGAATTTCACTCTACCATCACTGACTATAACATATTATGCCAACATATGCTACAGAGCAGCAAGTATAGGCGAAGGGTCTTTTCTGTTTCACGAGCCACCTGCTAAACTCAGCATCCATTGTCCCTTATGACCTCTTTTTAAATCACGTGGCTGCGGTTTTGTGTCCTCTCCCACTTACTGAAGGTTAAACTGTCAACATTTCCCTGGAGGTGTAAAGTTGGGAGAGTTATTTCAGACAGAGGGTAGAAGACAAGAAACATCAGGTTCAAACGACAGATTTTGTGGAGCTCTTTTACAGACAGATTTCACACAGATAGGTTTACCACCTTTCGATTCACTTAACACCGCTCTGAGATAAACCCTCAGGGTTCACGTCACATGTACACAGTACATCTGAAACGATCATTATTATCTGTGAATTTGTAGGCACATTCAAATGAAAGCAAATGAAACAACCCAGACTTATCTTAGAGATGCATAAAACATGAATTTATTCACCAGACAATATCATTCATTTCGAATTCTAGGTGTTGATTCAACACAATCATCGGCATCTTATGTCTGTCCTGCAGTGCAAATTAATGCGTGTCAGAAGAGAATATGTTATTTGGTTTATCTTCGATTTTCACACCTGTAAATATATTTCACACCTTCATTTGTAAACTAGCTCTAAGGAAATTGAAGTCAGATTCCATCTAAGCAGCATAGAGGAATTTATGTATGTGAAACTAGGCCTAGATCCAGTAGTTTAAATATTGTTTTTAATAGTTTGATATTGAAAGCGTGTTTGTTGAAGCTGATCACTGTAAATAATTTGCGCTGCTAACAGAGCAAATATGCCCACAACATTAGTGCTGAACGCAGTTGCACAGAGCAATTTTCCATCTTGCAGGTTGGTTTAGACCGCCAAATTATTGAGGATGAAGCAAATTACAACAATCTGGTGTGCTTTACTGCAACATTAAAGGGATAGTTCATATAAAAAACTGAAAGTTCTGTCATCATTTACTCACCCTCATGTCGTTCCAGTATGACTGCCTTTCTTCTGCAAAACACAAAAGAAAGATATTTAACTATTCTTCAAAAGACATTTCTCAAAATATCTTCTTTTATGTTCCACAGAAGAAAGAAGTTCATGCTGGTTTGGATCGACATGAGGGTGAGTAAATGATGACAGAATTTTATTTTTGGGCTAAGTATCCCTTGCACCAGGCAAATAGCGAGGTTTTTTTTAAATGAGGTGCATTCTATAATAAGCCTAATTTGCATAGATAGAAGTAATGTTTGAATGGTAAATAATGCCAATGACTTAATTTACAATTATATTTATCAAATACTCCCAGCGGAGAAGCACATTCAACCGTGGAAAGACGTCAATACACACCATTTTTCAAGTTCAAGTCCACCAACGTTAAAGGGATAGTTCTCCAAAAAAACATTATTTTGTCAATAATTACTCACCCTCATGTCGTTCCAAACCCCTAAGTCCTTTGTTCATCTTTGGAACACAAATTAAGATATTTTTGATGAAATCCGAGAGCTTTCTGACCCTGCATAGACAGCAAGGGAACTCACACGATTAAGGTCCAGAAAGGTAGTAAGGACATCATTAAAATAGTCCATGTGAAATCAGTGGCTCAATCGTAGTTATATGAAGCTACGAAAATACTTTTTGTGCGCAAAGAAAAAACAAAAATAATGAATTTATTCAACAATTTCGTCTCTTCCGTGGCAGTCATCAACACACATTCAGGAGAGTACCACAATGCTGGTTTCGCTCAGACATACAGTACACCAGAATACAGAATAATAAATTCCGGAATAGCAAATAATATTGCGTGCCGATTTGAGCGCTAAAATACCACAAAAATAGCTATTAACTATTTAGTGAATTCACCCATCTGTGGGTGGATTCGGGATTACTGATTAACAAAGTGATTTTGACATTATGCCTCAATGTAAATCTGAGATTAAGTCATGATTGTTTAACTTGTAGTTCATTTGCATCTCTGTTTAAATAATCCCACTACAATTGGCTCTTACCGAGTAAATACATTGTGTGTGTGCACGTTTATGTACTTGACTGTCCTCTGGTATGCTTCCAACGAAGCGATAAAAAAACATCCATCATCTCTTCTCCCCCTGGTGTAAAGGAGTAGGACGAGGGTGAACACATAGGCTAATCAGATTACCAACCACCCACAGACTACAGCAGTGTAAGAACACTACCCGGACGCCTTAGCACTTACCCACCCAAAATTTGAGCGAGGGAAGGGGGGGTTATACATGCTTTTAGCAAGTGCTGTGAAAGCCTGTGTGGAGTCTCAGTGTGGCATTCACATCCAGGGAAAGCAAGAGAAAAGGCTCATTAAACTTCCAGCTGGTTTTATCACCGAGATTCCTCTGAAGCTGTCGGATGACAGGGGTGGAGGAGCTCCTATAGATCTGACTTCTAATTACGGCCACATCCAAGCAGGAACTGAGACTTTTTTTGGGAGACTTTAAAGGGATATTTCACCCAAACATGAAAATTCTGTCTATTTATTTGCCTTCATGTCATTCCAAACCTGAATTTTCTTTCTTTTCTGGAACGTAAAAGGGGACTTTTTGAAGAATATACCTGACCATTCTTTTCCATATAATGAAAATGAACATGGCTGTCTGTCTGTCTATCGTTCTATGATCTGTCTGTCTGTCTCTCCGTCTGTCCATCTGTCTTTCTGTCTGTCTATCTGTCTGTCTGTCTGTCTGTCCATCTGTCTTTCTGTCTGTCTATCTGTCTATCTGTCTGTCTGTCCATCTGTCTTTCTGTCTGTCTATCTGTCTGTCTGTCTGTCTGTCCATCTGTCTTTCTGTCTGTCTATCTGTCTGTCTGTCTGTCTGTCCATCTGTCTTTCTGTCTGTCTATCTGTCTGTCTGTCTGTCTGTCCATCTGTCTTTCTGTCTGTCTATCTGTCTATCTATCTATCTATCTATCTATGTCTCTGTCTGTCTGTC
>NW_015557134.1:1661116-1661481 GCF_001515605.1 Sinocyclocheilus anshuiensis | reverse complement strand
TGTTTTATCTATCTATCTATCTATCTATCTATCTATCTATCTATCTATCTGTCTGTGTCTGTTGTTCTATGATCTGTCTGTCTGTCTGTCTGTCTGTCTGTCTATCTATCTATGTCTATGTCTATGTCTATGTCTATGTCTGTCTGTCCGTACGTCCATATTGTTTTATCTATCTATCTATCTATCTGTCTGTGTCTGTTGTTCTATGATCTGTCTGTCTGTCTGTCTGTCTGTCTGTCTATCTATCTATCTGTGTCTCTGTCTGTCTGTCTGTACGTCCGTATTGTTTTATTTGTCTATCTATCTATCTGTCTGTCTGTCTGTCTGTCTGTCTGTCTGTCTGTCTATCTATCTATCTATCTATC
>NW_015557134.1:1656533-1660679 GCF_001515605.1 Sinocyclocheilus anshuiensis | reverse complement strand
CTGTCTGTCTGTTTGTCTGTCTGTCTGTCTGTCTGTCTGTCTGTCTATCTATCTATCTATCCGTCCATCTGTCTGTCTTATCTTTCTCTCTGTCATTCTATTGTTCTACCTGTCCATCCGACCATCCATCATAAACATGGTTCATATGACTCATGCGTTATATTCCGTCTTTTGAAGTCATACAGTAGTTCTGTGTTACAAACAGACTGAAATTTAAGTTGATATTCTTGTTCTTAATGAGAAAAGTGGCATATGATTCATGCACTAATCATTCTTTTGAGTCAAATCTCCAGTTGTAGAATGATTTGTTGAAAATATTCTAAAGATATTCTGGTGTTCTACAAAGGAAAGAGGTTCATGTGGGTTAAAAATTATGTGGGGGTGTGTAAATGACAGCAATGTAATTTTTTGTGTGAACTGTTCCTTTAAAGTGGAGATGAATGTTTAGTGTGAGAGCACATGGTGAATTGTACTGACAGACCCTGAGGTACGTAGGACATGCCACATTTGTCCCTAGATGGGGAGAGAGTATGAAGAGAGAGCAAGAAGTACAAAGCACATGCTCCAGAAAATGGCAAGTTAAAAAAAGACACCGGATTCCTGGTGTGGAGCTCATTATCGGGTAATCTTATAATTACAACGTATTACATCACCTTGTGTTGAAAGAAGGGTTTTTAAGATGTGTTTTCATATTCATCGGTATTAGAATATGACAAAAACACACTGAATACAGTTAAACAGCTTTTAAAAGGTGAATTTATGATACTATAATCAATCCAAACTACTGTTAAAAAGCTTGGGGTTGGTCAAATTTGGGGGGGAAAATGTTTTTGAAAGAAGTCTCACTAAGGCCGCATTTATTTGATTTAAATACAATAAAACCCGTATTATTGTGGAATGTTATTACAATTTAAAATAAGTGTTTTCTATTATAATATTTTTAAAAATGTATTCCTAATTTATTCCTGTGTTGCATAGCTGAATTTTCAGCATCTTGTCTTCAGTGTCACATGATCCTTCAGAAATCATTCTAATATGCTGATTTGCTGCTCAAGAAACATTTCTTATTATTATCAGTGTTGAAAACAGTTGTGCTGATTAATATTTTTGTGTTACAGTTTTCTCAGGATGTTGTGATGAATAGAAAGTTTAAAGAACAGCATTTGTGCATTTATTTGAAATACATCTTTTGTAGTATTTTATTGTCTTTAATGTCACTCTTCTGAATGAGAGTTTACAGCAGATCAGATGAGTGTTTGCAGTGATTCTCAGCATGAGACATTTGATGGCCTGATGGCTCGAGCTCAGAGGTCAACTGCTGAAGCAAACAGTGTCACTGCACATCCTCTGGCCCGTGAACACGCTCCGCCTTGAAGATCGTGCATCGCATTTTTCTTTAGGCTGTTCTTCCACAGTCTGCTCTCATTTACACTTGCAGCGTTGCCGTTCGTCTTATTGAGGCGCTGGAATTCACTAGTTTTACAAGACAATTCAAGCATTAATCATGTAATATTTACAGGCAGCTTTAAATGAAATGTTACAAGCATTTTGGCTTTTCATTTGTGAGGATTTCCCAGATGCAGACCAACCACGTGGAATTTTTTCTGCAGTTACGCAACTGTTTTCACCTGACCCAACCCTCTCAAGAGAAAACAGAATATCAAACTTCAAGAAGACGAGTTTTCATAGCAATGTCTCCGAATGCAGAATCACATCAGAGCAACGGATCTCATTGGTTTCTCTGGAGACTCATATCAAATTGATCATTTCAGATTTTACATCTGCAAAACAGTGTTCTATATTCAGTAGGACTCCCACAAACATCACATTCTGTCATTATGAGTTGGGAGAGAGAGACACTGCCCCCTAGTGTCAGACAATCAAAATTAACCTTAAAAGGTGTGGTAAAAAATTGCACTTCATAATCATTTCAACATAAAAATGCAGAAATATGACACCCATCTATAAAATAAGTGTTGCAGTTTGGTTTATATTTCATGACTAATCTTTGCTTAGTGGTGCAAGTTTCTTTATTGGTCTCATTCTCAGACAATACAATAAGTGCATATATATACAATCTATGTATTATATTTGTAATTCTGTTTATTATAATTACATTTTGTAATACAGTACAATATAATTTAGTACCATTTAAATGTATATACCAATTTGTATATACTCTACATATACACACACACATATATTATATTGTACTGTATTATAAGATATACAAAAATATTGTATATAAAAAATATTACATTTTATTTTTTTATTATAACAATTAATCTATATCTATTATTAATTTTAATTATAATTAGCTATTTAAATTATATATATATATATATGGGGGAAATCAGATTTTGGTTTTTCATATAAAGTGTTCATTTGTTTTATTTCTCATATGTTTTTTTCTCATATGTTTTATCAGTCTGAGACAGGTTTGTTAAATAGTTTTCTTAGGTAAACTCTTAGGTAGGTTCCAGGTTTTCTTAGGTAAATGGAAAACCTACTTAAAGAGGTTGTTCCACATTATTAAGCAAGTCAGAGTTATGCGATATGGGGAGGAAGAAAGATCTTTCTGAAGATGAAAAGCATCAAATATTGCAACATCTTGCAAATGGCATGAATGTCTGTCTGTCTATCTATGTCTGTCTGTCTGTCTGTCTGTCTATATTTATTTTGTTGAATTAATCAATATAAATATTATTTGAAGAAGATGTGTTATATGATATTCTTAGGTAAACTCTTAGGTAGGTTCCAGGTTTTCTTAGGTAAATGGAAAACCTACTTAAAGAGGTTGTTCCACATTATTAAGCAAGTCAGAGTTATGCGATATGGGGAGGAAGAAAGATCTTTCTGAAGATGAAAAGCATCAAATATTGCAACATCTTGCAAATGGCATGAAAACAACTAATATTTTTCAAAAACTGAAGAGATTTGATGAAAATATTTGACAATCTGTCAAACAAATTAATTGTATCAAAAGGGGAACTTTAAAAAAAGTCACTGTTGAGCAGCAAACAAATACTTGAAGCTGCCATCCTTAACCAAAGCTCACAGAGAGAAACCTTTACAGTGGGCGTACAATAATACATGAAGAATAATTTATAATTAAATAGTTTAATTCACTGATGAATGCATATAAATACATATCAATGACCCCTATCAGAGAAGGTGAAGGTGTTTTTGAACGACTTTAACTCTTATTTTAATTAAAGTACATTATTTAGTAATGGATGATTACTACTTTTTACAATTGCTTTTATTAACCATCCGTTGATTAAATTAACACACACACTTTTTCAATAGCATATAAAATGAATTCAATTAAGGCTCTCCAAACTGCACACTACTGGTCCGTTGCAGCAGGCGTGCATCTTTGGGGAGAGAGTGACAGACAGCACTAGATAAATGGGGCGCTGTGACATCTGTATTCTCAGGCAGGTCGGGATCCCAATCAGCTTCGAGCCGCAGGACCCTTTGCACAGTTAATTAAACCAGTCTGCAAGAGAAAGAGCCCCTCCAGTCCAAACCGTATACCACCAACTGTAATTATTACTGTTCCATTACAGGCAAGCAGATTTCATGAACATTTCTCCAGCTAGCAATCAAAGATTTCCTGGAAGAGGCGCTGGAGTGGAAAACATGATACATGAAATGGCAGGAGAGGTTTTGTTGTTTTTCATCAAGGAAAGAGCCTGGCGAATTCACTAAACCAGGGGTTTTCAGCTGTTCTAGACCCAGGGAACCCCATTCAGACTCATAGCCAACCAAAGGACTCAGCATATTAAAAAAAAAAGATAAATTTTCCATTTAAACTTTATAACAACTTTGCTTAAGAATGCTAACTTTGCTACATTGTACAATACCTAAAAATCACTACTTGGAAAGTTTGAAATTAGTTAATAGTTAGAAGTGCAAAAGAATATTATATTATATTATATTATATTATATTATATTATATTATATTATCATTCATCCGTCCGTCCGTCCGTCCGTCTTTATTTAGTTGAATTGATAAATATATACATATAAATGTTATTTACAGAAGATATTTATATTATATTATATTATATCCACACATATTGATATATTATATTGTACTGTATTATAAAATATAAATTAAAAATAAAATTTGTATTGTAA
>NW_015557134.1:1646270-1656523 GCF_001515605.1 Sinocyclocheilus anshuiensis | reverse complement strand
AATTTGTATATACTCTACATATACACACACATACATATATTATATCGTACTGTATTATAAAATATACAAAAATATAAAATGTATATATAGTAAAATATATTGTAAATTAGTTTATTTTTTATTTTTTTTTGTAACATTACAATATACCATTTAAATGTGTGTGTGTGTGTGTGTGTGTGTGTGTGTGCTAATACAGGTACAATATAACTATATTATATTGTACCTGTATTATAAAATATAAATAATCATATAATGAATGTGTATTAAATGTATATTGTAAAATTATTAAAATATATATTATATTTCTATTTTATGACATATTTTGTAATTATAGTTACATTTTGTAATACAGTACAATACAATTTAAATTCATGTTCCAATTTGTATATTTCTGTATTATTATTTCTATAATTTAATACAGGGCAATACAGTAAATTTAAATGTGTGTGTGTGTGTGTGTGTGTGTACCCAACTGTATATTTTAATATGACATTAGCATATACAAATAAATATTGCTTTCAACGGACACTATTATGAATAATTTCCCCCTTCATTTTTGATTGTTGAATGAACATGCTATGTTACATGCGTCTTCCCTTCAACCTGAAGTTGTCGTAAGTTGAGAACAGCTCATCTGAACTTTGAACAGGGTTGGAGAGGGCAGCCATGGCCTGTGAAGCCCCCATGTCAGGGCTGTAGAAGAAGTCATGCTCGGCTAGGTGCTCTGCCCCATCATGAGCTCTTTCATTCGCCTTGATGACCTCCTCCGGTTCATCGTAAACACCGCCAACAACCCACTCAGCTCTGGCTTGGAGGTCCTGTGGATCTGCATAAATTGCTTCTGCACTGATGTCCTGTAATGCGTCATTAATTGCTAATTGCTGGATGGAATCACCCAACAAGTCAGTCGAACCTTCTGCAGCCTCCGTCTCTTCATGCGCACCCTCTTCCCGGGGGATCGTGAAATCAGACAGCTGCGAAATGTCAGCATCGGTCTTGAAAGAGTCTCGGAAAGACGCAGACTGCTGGAGAGCTTTTCTCAGGTTTTGCCAGTGCATTTGAGGGTCTGTAGGGGAAGTGGCTTTTTGCTGAGCTTTTGACACTGTGGCGTAGATGGGTTCCTGATTCTCGAGGTCGGCGTCGATGCTCGACACTTGACTTTCACTTTCTGGCTCAATTGCATTCAAAGAAAAGCTCCTCCAAGAGGGGTTGAGCATTTTTGATGCTTTCTGCATTTTCCCCTCAGGCAAAACGTCAGACGCTTGACTATCTATGGTGTAGTCGTACGTTTCATCCGTGGCCATGGTTTCTTGAGCTAGACTTTGTTCTACATGGTCAGGGCTGATTGGCTTTGCTGTGGAGGGTCTGGGTAGATTCTGGATGGCTGCACTGACAATGTTGAACAGTCTTTCACCCTGATGGGTTGCAAACTCGAAATTCCCCTCGCCGGACTCGCATCTGCGACCAGCCTCAAAGGAAAAAGACAGCTGAGGGAGAGAAAAGAGAAGGGGAAGTTATGAAATCTATTTTCAGAGCAGAGATGTTTGTACACAATCACTCGAGCGATAATAAAGACAGGCTGTTTATTTCCCACGAGAAAAGGCATGCAAATGAAATTCAATGCGTTTAAATGAGGAAACTTCACACCTGCACGATGACAACACTAACGAGTGGAGAAAAAGTACATGAATATTTAACCTACATCAAAGGATCAATGTCAAGATAAAGAAAAGAAAAAATCATTACGGAATATTAATTCACGGCCATTTCAGATGGGTTTGAAATACGATTTTTGAATTGGAATGAATTTTTGATTTCATTTAGTGTAACCATTAAGGAAAAAGTCTTTTCCTGAAACCTTGTTTGCATTTGAATGTGCACAAAAAGTGTTTTTTTCTTGTTTTAAATATTATGAATTATTGATTTATAGGAAATATCATTAAGCTTTTGTGTAGGCACACCACTTTACAACCTAAACTAACCTATCCTTGTCATAAAAAGGCTAAGACTTATTGACCTTAACACACAGTCATTATATATATATATATATATACATATATATATATATATATATATATATGTGTGTGTGTGTGTGTGTGTGTGTGTATATGTGTATATATATATATATATATATATACACATATACACACACACACACACACACACACACATATATATATATATATATATATATATGTGTGTGTGTGTGTGTGTGTGTGTGTATATGTGTATATATATATATATATATATATACACATATACACACACACACACACACACACACACATATATATATATATATATATATATATGTGTGTGTGTGTGTGTGTGTGTGTGTATATGTGTATATATATATATATATATATATACACATATACACACACACACACACACACACACACATATATATATATATATATATATATATGTGTGTGTGTGTGTGTGTGTGTGTGTATATGTGTATATATATATATATATATATATACATGTATATGTATATATATATCATATAAATATAAATATTTTACATATTTTAGCATATTTTTCTGAAATATTTATTCATTATTCATGATTAATAGCATCCATTTTTCTTCACATAATATACGTGTGTACTGTGTATATTTATTATGTATACATAATTACACACACATACATGTATATATTTAAGAAAAATATGTTTTGTTTATATATAAAATATATGTATATATAATGTAAATTATATGAATATAACTATATACATGTAAATACTTTCAAAATATATACTGTATGTGTTTGTATTTATATATATATACACAGCACACACACATGTATTATGGAAACAAAAACTTATTTTGGATGCGATTGATCACAATTAATTGTTTGACAGCACTAATATATACATTAATATGTATATATATATATATATATATATATATATACACACACATCTGAACTCATACATATATGTGTGTGTGTTTATAGTCTTAAAATATCAGTTAATTTGACCTTACATACACATATACACATATATAAGATGCTCACCAAGGCTTCATTTATATTATAAAAACAGTAAAATTGTGAAATGTTATTACAAAAAAATGATGTAATTTATTCCTGTGATGGCAATTATCAGCAGCCATTACTCCAGTCTTCACATGATCACATGATCTTTCAGAAGTCATTCTTATATGATGAAGATGCATAGAAATTTCAAAAGAACATAGTCTACATTATTTGAAATAGAAATCTTTTGTAACATAGTTTGCATGTTTTTAGCTTTTGATCAATTTAATGAGCCCTTGGATATTTAGTAATGTATTTTTGAATGAAAATATAAATAGATACAAAAAAAAAAGCCCTAGCTTACCATGTCTTGTCCAAACTTCCTTACATAACAGTACATCCATTTGAATAGCACTTTCTTAGTTTTAACATCTTTCAGGAGTAAGCAATCCGGCAGGGGAGTGAGGATATATTCCCCATACAGACTGCACCGAACGGCAGCCTCTGTGCCCACTGCTATGACCAGAAAATCACGAACTGCAAGACAAAAGGAACAAGTGAGTGTTAGCACAAAAAGAAATCAGAAATAAAGTGAATAACTTGTCTTGTGCTACGTGAACAGTCTCTAAAACATCACATTTTTAGTAATTGTCTACACTTACAAAACTCTCAAATCTCATCCAATCTTGTATGCATTTAAAAAAAAAAACTTTTAAATGTGGTTTGACATAATTTATGCCAAGTGCCTTTGGTTTTTGCATGTTGTAACTGATTGAAAGTAAAATGTGGATTGAATATAGCAAATTAGTCATATGTCCTACTTGTACTTTTTTTAAGGTGTTCATTTTATAGTACTTTAACAATAATTTTGAGGGGTCTTTTTGATGTTTGCACTGTAAATCACCATCTAGTTTAATTGCATTAAAAAAGCATGTGAAACATCAAAAATGGTGAGTAAATTACTTTAGGATGATCCATTTCTTTAACTATTTGCATCAACTCCTATAGTTTCAACTTATGGACTTTCTGTAAGAGTACGTGGACAATATAAACTGAATCACTTTTTTGTTTTTTTGTCTTTTTTAAGTCACTGAAACTCAAACTTGCACCCGAAGTCAGCAGGGAACACAACCTATTGCTTTTCCTCTGGAGATAGCTTTGAAATTCAAAATTGGATGTCCACAGGAGCAGGAAGAAGCCAGAGAAGGCAGCCCCGTCTAAGTTCAGCCTTTGTTCCATCGGTTGATGTTCACAGCTGTCATTTTCTGAGCCTCTTCCTCCTCGCTCTGCATCTTCCAGGATGAAACAAGCTCTCAGACTGTTGGCTTGTTGCCCCGTGAGGCCTCACCCGTGAGCGTGAATGTCAAATTGACTTGTTTTTCCTGTTCGCTCTGGTTTGCAGCGCTGCTCGGGGAGAACGTTACACGCAGACGTGCGCAGTTCCCTTGCTATCTGGAGATACAGATGGCACACGTGTGAAGCACAACTCTGTTAACATGGATGACTCACTGGACACATGCTGCAGTTAGTGTTCTGATTTAGCTGGATGATGAACAAGAATCGTTTGATTTTGCACCTTTGTAGGTCTCCTTCATTTGATATTTTAGTAACACCTCTCTGTTTAGATCAAATGTCATTCACTGGCTGTGCGTTATTCTTATCTGTGCAAGTAATGTCCTTCATGCTGGATTAATAATCTTTTAGGTTTGTATGCACATGAGTTTGTTTTTACTCCTGTTATAATGCTATTGAATCATATGTATGATTTGAGTTAGTATGAGGGTTTTTTTTTATCAGATCTCATGAGAAAATTCTATACTATTTTATGAGGTGGCAAAACCTTGCTGTATTTTTTTGTGGAAATACAAACTTTCCAGGAGCACTTGAACACACCAAAACTAAATCCATATATTGGCTCTGTTTGAAAACTGTCGCTGCTTACATAGACAGTATTTTAAGACCTCATAGCTGCATTCTTGGCAAAGGTTCCAGAAGAAAATATATCTCATTTTGGCCAAATTTAGGGTGACCACATGTCCTTTTTATTTGCCTTTTTTTTACTGACAAAATTGATCCAAAACTAAACATATGAAGAAAATATATTCTAATTGAAACTATTTTGCTCAATATTTGTCATTAGCTTAGCAAAATGCTAACACTAAACAGTTCATATAAGCCAAGTCATTCAATGAGAATCGGTCACTTATAAAGTTCCATCACATTTAAATGTGTATGTAGGTTCAGAAACAAAGCTGTTGTCTCATTCTTGTTCGCTACCATCATTCACTTCAACGGCCTTGATTTTAATGGATCCATTGTCAAGAAGTTTTGTTTAGGTGTCTAAGTTGTCATTTTGGGAACAATTCATGCAAAATTCTGTTGTTATCATGTTTTCCTCATTTGATTCGTGCTTTGGTGCAAAGCAGGACTTGACAATTACTTTTATGTGTTCATTTACGGTAAATTGACTCCCGGTGCCCATCTTGATTTCAAGAGTGTCTGATGAGATCTGCCGAGTGTTAATCAGCCTCTGATTGTCGGGTCACTGATTAAAAAGAGTCTTAACGACCCCGGTTCATCAGCGTATTGCACAGATCACAAGAGACGATACATTAATTAGCCATGAATTTTGTGCGTCAGCGTAATTGCGCATATGTATATATTTATTTTTACATTTCCTAAGTGTCATCTGTTTGATCATTTCAAACAATGCATGATCAAAAACATTTCTGCTACTAATTGGTTGTCTGTTCGTGCTCTAGGCTTTAAGCCCACAGCCGTATCAAAGGCACGGTCAAACCACAGCAGCACCAGCAGTATTAGCACCGCAAGGCCAGTGTGAAGTTCACCTCAATGTGAAACTGCAGCACCTGCATAAATAAGATTCAGGCACAGTGGATTCAGTAGATGAGTCGGGGGCTTCTCGGGAAGGAAAGGCACAATAAATGCAATCCCAACTGTGAGACACTGATACTGTCTTTACTCTCAAACTATAGATCAGAGAAAAAAATACCACTTCCTTCCTATCTGGCCCATGGGTGTTCACACTGAGCATCTATCGGCTAAAATTAACAACAGGAACTACAATACTTGGGTTGCTGACCCAAAATCTATCTTTAAAAAATCTGTCTTCCTGATGCCAGTTTTGCTATGTTAGAATAGCGTACTGCCATACTATTACTATTGCAGTATGGTAGGGTGCACAGTATGTCCATTTTCTGTATACATGATGGAGCTCTCAGATAAAATACTAAATTTGCCTAAAATGTGTGGACACACTCTAAAAAATGCTGGGTTAATTTAACCCAACAGTTGGGTTAGTCCATATTTATTTTTTAGAGTGCAGAGTGCATGACATCCCAAAAAACTGTATCCCAAAATGCAATCTAACTTGCATTTTCAAGGTGACACGAAGTGGAAGCTATGACATTTTTATCTTTTATCTCTTTTGAGAGTCATTGTTTAAAATATAAATAATATAATGTTTGCATTTATATATATTATTTATTCTATCATTTATATTAATGTTCTTATTGATTTTATATAAAGATGTCTCTTATGTTAACCTAGACTGCATTTATTTGATTAAAATACAGTAAATATAGTAATATTGTGAAATATTATTATGATTTAAAACTGGTTTTTATTTGAATATATTTTAAAATGTCATTTATTTCTGTGATGCAAAGCTGTATTTTCAGCATCATTACTCCAGTCTTCAGTGTCACATGATCCTTCCGAAATCATGCTAATAAGCTGATTTGATGGTCAAGAAATACTTATTATTATTATAATGTTAATTTCTTCCTTTCTTACCCCAAACCTTTGAATGGCTGTTTCCACACAAATATTAAGCAGCACAACTGTTTTCAAGATTGATAATAATAAGAAACATTTCTTGAAATCAGCATATTAGAATGATTTAAGGATCATGTGACACTGATGCTGAAAATTGCCGTCAAAGGAATAAATTATCATTTAAATTTATTAAAATAGAAAACTGTTATTTTAAATTGTAATAATATTTCACAATATTACCGTTTTTAATGTATTTTTTATCAAATAAATGCAGCTTTTCTTTCTAAAACACAAAAAAACTTCAATCTGAATCATCCGGTCTTCAAAAGCAGTCGCACAAACACTTGGAAACATTCAAAGACCAGTCAGACAAATCATTGATGCTGTTTAATGTAAACATGAAGACAGATGGAGAAAACGCCTCATCCGCCTGTTTGCCTCTCTGATTCCCAGAATTTCACTCCATCATGGAGACGATTTGAATGTTTAGTTTCCACCTGCTCCCAGTTTTTGTCTTTGATGTCGAGCTTCTATACAAAACATCATACACCACCCACAACCTAGAGACTTGAAACATTCTTGCTCATCCAATCAAATCTATCAGGGGGTGGTTGCAATCCAATTATCCCTAAACTGCTGCAAGCCTGACCTCTATAGCATCTTTAAACTTACCAGCACTTTGAATTGAAGAGACTGGCAGCTGGACTGTGAAGCATTTCAGGTCAACTTGACAACTAGATTGAGATCTTTTCCACCAAAATCTCTTCATTTGTACGTTTTATATGAATAATAGCTATTTTGTGAAATGTACATTGGAGAACATGGAATATAAGGGACATTAAGAGACCGTTAAGAGACAGTTAAGAGAAGGGTGATGAACATAATCACTTCATGTTCTGCCAAGTCTAGCGATTTGCTTATAATTAAAAGCTATTTGCTCGGTCCTCAACCAAGGACAGGAAATTGAGTTCAGAATAGCACAATACTCTTATTATTTCTGCCATATACAGTATGTATACATACTGTACAGTATGTTCTGTATGAAGGGCATATTATAAATGTGTGGTATGCAACTGTGTGGATACTGTATTCCACAATGCAATGCATCTTACATGACCTTGCATTTTTAGCATAATTACATTATTTGAAGAATATTATTTTTTAAAGATAGTTAGGTGACTGTTCCCTTCCAATATAGGTGTCACGGTGGGCCTACTGTGAAGGAGAGACGAGACGAAGGAGATTCCAGAATTATCACAGACTTTATTTACAACAGGGAAAACCACACGTAGGACATGGGGATCGACGTTCATTCAACAAGTAGACCTGACCAAACCAAACTGAACAGACTGGGGCTTATAAACACAGGGGAATGGCGGAGCAAACAGTTCATAAGGCCATGGCGGAGTAGGGAACTCAGGAGGCCATGGCTGGATGGCCTCCGTGGCCTTGGCAAAAAAAATCCTTGGGGAGAATATAGTCTTTAGAGGCCTAACAGTTCATAAGGCCATGGCGGAGTAGGGAACTCAGGAGGCCATAGCTGGATGGCCTCCGTGGCCTTGGCAAAAGAGTCCTTTTCTGGGCTTGACTTGGGAACTGGAGCCCTCTCTGTGCTAAACTCAGGAGCTGGAACCCACACTGGAGCGGACTCAGGGGCTGGAGCTGACATTGGAGCGGACTCGGGCTGGAGCCGACACTGGAGCGAGCTCTGGGGCTGGAGCCGACCCACGGGAAAAAACAAGAAAACAAAAGACTTTCAAAAAAGAAAAAAACTCGGGGAGAAGAGGCGCCGCTCACTTTTTCTGTTTTGGTCCGGTATTCTGTCACGGTGTGCCTACTGTGAAGGAGCGAGGAGACGAAGGAGATTCCAGAATTACCACAGACTTTATTTGCAACAGGGAAAACCACACGTAGGACACAGGGATCGACGTTCATTCAACAAGTAGACCCGACCAAACCAAACTGAACAGACTGGGGTTTATAAACACAGGGGAATGAGGATAATTAACTAAACACAGCTGGGAACAAATGAAGAACTAATCGGGGAACATAATGGGAACAGGAAAAGGAAGAACCAAATATGGGCATAAGGAACACGTGGGAAGTAAAACACACACAAAACACGGAACAGAGTCTGACAATAGGCCTATCTTTCTTGACTCAACATTTTGCATGGTTTTACACAAATTAGATTAAAAGTAATTTCTATATACTTTTTATAACTTGTCCATCATGTGTAAATCTCACAAAACTGCAGAACAAGTTCAAAATTAATGCACGCATCATAATATATACACTACCATTCAAAGGTTTGGGGTCAGTAAGATCTTAGTTTTAGAATTTAGTACTTTTGTTCAACACGGATGTGTTAAAATGATCAAAAGTGAAAGAAAAGGCATTTTATAATGTTACAAAAAAATGTATATATATATACAGTATATATAGTTCTTTTACACTTTTTATTAATCAAAGAATTCTAATATATATATATAGAATAGATCAAACAAAAAATATTAAGACGAAGCAAAAAATGTTTTCAGCATTTCTAGAGCAGCAAAACAGCATATTAGAATGACTTCTGAAAGATCATGTGACACTGAATGGCTGCTGAAAATTCAGCTTTGCATCACAGTAATAAATTACAGTTTAAGATATATATTAAAATAGAAAACAATTATTTTAAATTGTAATAATATTTCACAATAATACTGTTTTTATTTTTTATTAAATAAATGCAGCCTTGGTAAACATAAAAGACTACACTCTTTCTTAAAGCATTAAGAAAGCTTACCAAACCCAAAATTTTAACGGTGTATTTATAAACGTATTTTTGTAATATATATGTTTTAATATTTTTTGGTTCTTGTTTGTCAGTGGAGAAGTCAATATCTAAAGAACTGTTGTCATGGCATGTAATACAGCAAAATGAGGATGTGATGCGTCACCCCTCCTCAGACGAGAATAGAAACATCTTGAAGTTCATGAAGTACTGATTTACAGTCAGACAAGTTTCATCCTCCTCGCTTCCTCACTCTCTCAGTCGCTCTCCTCTCCTTTGTGTCATTTTGTCTGTCTGCATGTGCTGCTCTAAAAACTTGCACAGCGGAACGCAGACGAAGCCCTTCTGACAGTCTGAGAGCTTTCACCCAAAGTGATAAAACGGAAGTTAGAGCTATTTTTTGGCCGGCTGCTCCTCTGGCCCAAAATGAAGTCAGATGTGATTTCAGACAGTCGCATCCAATTCTGAAATTTTGAACAACTTCATTTAAAGCTGAACAAAACAATCTATTTTCTGATTAAAATGTGAGTGGTGCTTGCCTGTGCAAAAGTAACAACCACATTGTGGGTCGTTTCTAGGTCATTGCTATGTGGTTTTTTTTTTTTAAGTTGTTATTGGTGTTTTGCTAGCTGGTTGTTTGCTAATTCATTTGAAAATGCTATTAATGGTGTTCTGATTCCCAAATATTCCCCAG
>NW_015557134.1:1646057-1646250 GCF_001515605.1 Sinocyclocheilus anshuiensis | reverse complement strand
TCACTGCTGTGTGTGTGTGCACTTTGGATGGGTAAATGCAGAGCACTAATTCCAATTATGGGTCACCATACTTGGCCACGTGTCACGTCACTTTAATTTTTAAAATACCACAATACCGGTGTATGGCGCTTAAACAACGTTCGGAACGCGACACTGTTTGAAAGGGGTCCCTTTTCACTGGTGCACTGTGGTG
>NW_015557134.1:1628409-1645319 GCF_001515605.1 Sinocyclocheilus anshuiensis | reverse complement strand
ACATGTATTAAAAGGGGTCGTGTTTAGTCACTATTTAGTGTGGTATTTTTTGACAATATTCACTCATCATGACAGTAAAATAGGGCATTCTAAGTCAATATACTGCAGTATTTCCTCTCTCAATTAGTAGAAAATATGGTTAACACCCGGTCATGCATGAAAAAAAAAATACCGTCATATACCGTGAAACCGGTATCATTTTGAAAAATACCGTGATATAAATTTTTGGTCATACCACCCAGCACTATGTATGTATGTGTATGTAAAGTGTAATGTGTATGTATGTGTGTGTGTATGTATATATATATATATATATATATATAGTGTTATATTATTTATATTATGTATTTAGATAGATAGCTAGTGTGTGTGTGTGTGCGTGCGTGCGTGCGTGCGTGCGTGCGTGCGCGCGTATGTGTGATATAGATATAGATATATTAATACATACACTGATATAGATATAACACTTTCCTAATTCTCTGTAAATACATAAAATACAAAATGTATTATATGAGATAGATAGATAGATAGATAGATAGATAGACTTTTTAAATTCTCTCTAAATACATAAAATATGAAAAATAATAACATGTGGTCACCATGTGTTACAGTTTTAATTTTAAATAAATAGTACAAAAATTATATAAAAATAGATATAGCCTATAACTGAAAGCAACTCATAGAAAAAAAAAACAGGCTAGAGACTACATTTATGTATTATTATACCATTTCTTCTTATTGCATGAAAGAGTTAAACTGATGTAATGACGAAAGAGCACGTTTACCCTTGGGTTTGCAGTATTTTAGGGTCACAATAATGCTTGTGCAGCCCAATTCACAGTGGTAAAGGTAGATTAATTGTAAGGAACGTGATTTTATAATCATTTCTGCGTTATATTTAGGTTGTTCGCGTGACAATAACTGCCTTACCGCTCTCTGCTGTGTCATAAAGCGAGTTTTCCTTCATTTCTCTGGTGTGGGAACTGCTCACAGGGTCAGAATAGAGGCAGCTCTCTCTTTGTAATCTTTGTTCACCCTCGATGTCCTGAAAAACATTAAACGGTTTTAAAGTGTGACATCTGTACCTGAACGTGTCCATTATGTATTATGAGCAATTAGCAAAACGCTCATCATCATTATGCGCTGTGATTTGATGTGATTGAACCTACAGGGAACGCCTGCTCGCACAGACTCTTGATCCAGTCCTTCACCTCTGAACGCTGGGCAGCGAACACGTAAACTTTGTCTGAGGTCTCGAGGTAAAAGGCAGCGCAGTCTTTGGGGCAGGCGGCTATCTCTCTTTCTGATATTTGGATGCACTCTCGCAGCCGGATCACCTGTTTGTAGTCGGGCTTGCGTTTGCTGGAGCCCTGTTTGATGGAGGAGTGTTTGCGCTCGTACAGCTCCAGCCGTGACACGCTGCGTCTGCTCTCCGCCACCAGCACACACCACACCTTCCTCCATCTCTGAAGAGCACACACGCACATCACAGTCTGAAATACTTCAATACATGTACTTTAAAGTCACGCGTTATTGCATTACATAGCAAATATCAAACCAAGTATTGTTTAAAAAAGAAAAAGCACAAAGACACTTTTAAACAAAATATTTAATTAAAAAGGAAAGTTGTAAATGATGAAACAATATACAAAAAGTATTTGGACGTCGTCTGGTTGCCAAAAGTTAGTGATGTATTCATACATACAGAGCTGGGTAGATTACTTTCAAATTGTAATATGTTACTGATTACAAATACACGATGAAAATGTAATCTTGATTAGCTACTCATTTTAGGTCATGTATTCTAACAAATTTTTTGATTAATTGTACAGAACTTTTTTTACCTAACTTGTTTATAGATTGTAATGGGATTGTTGTAAAGAGAGAGAGAGAGAGAGAGAGAGAGAGAGAGAATAAATTCCATTATTCTGAAAAAAATATATGTATGTATATATATATATATATATAGCACGATAAATCGAAATGGAATCGAGATCGCGATTCGACAGATCCCCCCCTCTCTCTCTCTCTCTCTCTCTCTCTCTATATAGGTTCCCTTGATTCCTGTTTGCTTTTAAACTATTGGAATGATTATGAGAGGCATTGCTGTCAATGGCGGACTGACCTTAGGTACATTGTCAGTCTTACTTCCTGTCTAAGATGAAGTCTAAATCAGTCACTTGGAGAAGTCAGATGAGTGGGCGTGTGTCTGTATGGCTGTGGTAGGGTTGGTTTCCTACTCGTATGATTCTTCCTGTTTGACACTATTTAGGGCTGAAGACTGTATATCTTCTGTGAAAGTGTGAATGCATTTAGCGTCCTACTAGCACCTCGTTAGAATCAATCAGGGTCACAGGATATTTTCACTTTTTCTCACATCTTCCAACTCTCCTAACAGCAAATGCTATGCAAAGTTGTGCATAAATTCAAATGTCAGTCCAAATTGTATTAACATGATCTGCAAAATGTTAGCATTTTATTATAGTAGGCCTATCTAAAACTGGTCAAAAGTATTTGTATACATCAAACTGTGCATTATATACTTTTGTCACCTCAAGCCATGTGAGAACAGCACTCAGGAAACAGATCAGTAGATGTCAAATAGAGTCAGGTTTCATGTCATAGGTCTGATGGTGTGTCTAGAGTGCCCCTTTGTGACCAATGCCGGCTATTACAGCATTCTCAAACATCAACAGGTCCACATACTGTATGTACACATTTTTGAAGATCATATATTCTTGCTTAGAAACCCCTTTAGTTTTTCAATACAAGCACATAAAAAATGTCTAACTAAAATAATGTAACTTTATTAATATAGTGTGGTTTGAAAAGGGTCAAAAGGCTATAGCTTGAACACTGTCCAAATGTCATCTTTGGTCATCTGACATCCTGCTGTCATCTGGCCAATCAGCAGAAGCTTTAGATAGTGGAACTTACTTGCAGGAGGTTAGGTAGATGATGAAATACTTTTGGGAAATGTCCTCTGGTGTAACATGCTGAAGTCAATGATTATTTTAAAACTATTTATGTTCTATTATATTTTTGAATTAGTTTTTATTTGTATGTGTTCCGTTTTCATTTTAGTTTTAGCCATTTTAATATGTATTTGTTATTTTTATGAGTGTTTTTTATATTTCTGTATAGATTTATCTCATTTTTTATTTCAGATTTAGTTTTCATTTTAGTATTTCATTTCAAACTTATTTCAGTTAGTTGCAAAGACAACATTCCTAATTTAATTTTAAGTTTCTTCAATTTAATTTATTCATCTTATATTTATTTAATACTTATTATCTAGCTTTATTTCAATTACTGAAAATTATTTTTAATACTTTTAGCTGTTTTACACAGTATTTTGGTAATTACTTTATTTTTACATGCAGATTTTATGAGTTTATAGGGGAAGACCAAATGGAACATTTGTATTTGTAATTAATTTGTCCTGCAAGAACATGGAGAATAAAACTGAAATGAACTACTGATAGTTGCTAGAAATTTTAACCTAAAATGTTGATGTTAATTACAAAAACAAAAACAAACAAAAGATGGAGATGTCAGTTACTCAGTTACAAAACTGTTCTGTTCAAAGCAATTCTAAGTCACAGTGTGATAAATCCAATACAATAACAGGGAACAAACTCTGGATGGAAAATTATCTAATCCTGTCGCTGTCTCTGCACTCTTTTCACTTCATTGAATACTTTGAATGAGCTGTTAGCTGGCACAGCTTAATCTGAGTGAAACTGTCAGGCGTAATAAACTGTGAATATCTTGTGGTTTGGTAGCGAGCCTGAAAGCTGTCAGTTTAGCCATCTTTAAACCTCTGTATTACTAAGCTGACTGTTTATCCTCCTGATCCAAAAATATAATCATCTGGTGGTCAAAATCTATTGATAAGTTTAACCCTTTAGTGCTGTTTTGGTCAGTGTTACTGAAGAATTTTATGTTTTTTTTGTTTTTGTTTTTTCTATTTCAATTTTGTTTTTTTTAAGAATGGTATGAAACTTGGTTTAGCATTTGCTATGTGAACACACACACACACAATCATGGACATGATTCGAAAGGTTAAATGGTCCTGAAGAACATGTCACAGTTGTACTGTTCACGGTCAAAAATAAACACATTGGTAATGAATGGGAAGGAATTTCATCTAGTGGAAACATTTGGTACAGCACCCAAACAAAATCTTAAGGAAAGCTCTTTTTTTTTTTAAATATCAACCTAAAATTTGAAACACAACATGCTTAGACTTATGGCTTTGTAAAACAAATATGTATTTGCAAAATATATATGTATATATTTTTGTGCATTTTTCATAATAATACACTTAAACTTCTATAACTGTTTTTTTTTTTAGTTTCACTTTTTTTTTTAACTTTCACTTCAGCAATAATCTGCAATTTCTTATTTAAAGAAACCAAACTTAAGTCTGGGCTCCAAAACTAAGATTTACGTTTAAGTTTGAAATTTAATTTATGCTCAAAAAGTGGTTAATGGTAAATAAATAAATATATATATATATATTAAAAATAAAAAACATTATCAAACTAAAATACAGTACATTCATTTCACTGAAACAAAAAAATGCCATGCGAGCTTCCAACCTCTGCACATCATCAACACATTAACTACTTATACGACTTTATTAAGAACCTAGCAACCATCAAGAATTTCTTAGCAATGTTCCTAACTTCCTAACAAAATCACTTTTATTTGTCACAATAGAGTTTAAGTTAAGCCTAATAAATTAAACTCAATCCACAAATAACTGTACATTCTTATTTAAAGTGTTTATGTAAGTACATTAAAAAGGACAACATTATATATATATATATATATATATATACATTATTATATATATAGTCATAATTAAAAAGGTACTGAAATTTTAAATCTTTGGTTGTTGCTTCAAAACCATGGTAAGAAGTCAGAGGAAAGGGAAAATGAATACAGAAAATGTATATTGTTGTTGTTGTTGTTGTTGTTATTATTAATATGATTAAATCAGTCAAGGGCATAACAGCTAGTCATGTGATGTCAATATGGCAGCATCCTGAGGGGGCAACCCGCTCCATGTAAATTAAAACTACAGAAAGCAATATGTCTAGAGTCTATATCTCCTAAAAATATATATAATTTTAATTTAAAAACTTGTGTCAGTTCTAATGACCAAATTACGTTCTAGCTATCCTTATTACTATTTGCACGTTTACAACAGGTGTAGCCTTCAACGTCAGAACGGCCGCAGATGCCTCTTTGAACGATTAGCATTATTTCCCAACTTCACAATAAGCACTGTCAATCACGCTTAGGTATTATTAGAATCATAAATCCACGTGACCTCTAATATCTGAATTCGCAGTTTCACTTTAAGAAGCATGTAAACAAAGGCTCTTTTCTGCGTTGGTTTCGGCGGCGGCTGTCTGCCGTAACGGGATTCACGAAGCCCCGAGCGAACATCTGGCTTAATCACTGCGTGCGTCAGTTGCGTAAATGTTCGCGTGATCGTGGGTAGATGCGCGCATGCTTATTGTCAGGGGGAGTGAGAGGAGCATGAATGGAGCAAAATGGCGGATCATGTGCAGGTAAGTAAATGATTTTGTTTTGTTATTATTCAATTCATGAAATATGATCCACTGCAGTCTGACGATAGATCCCGAGGCTTATTTCGGCGATGCGTACGTGTTTTAAATGCATGCGTCGCGCGGCGGGAGAGGTTGACTCGCATGCTTTATTGGATGCGATTATCAAGTGTTGCCTTGTGGCCTGTCATCATGTTGATTTTAACTCTGTGATCCAGGCTACCACACAACTCTGCAGCATGGGCGAAAGTTGTTTTGAAGCAAAATGCAAAGTATTTTATTTTAAGCAGCAGAGGTCAGTAGATCCCGAGAGATCGTTTATATTAAATTGCACGTAACGTAACTCTATAGCGACAGTGATGTTTTACATTGTAAACAAGGCATCATCCCTCATCCAACCGCTTGCATTGCAATAATACACTGGCCTTGTATACACAAGCGATAGTAACTCGAGCTCAGCGAGGCTTTATTCAAGAGAGAAGCCCCTCGGTAAGCCCAAAAGCGTATTTGCATTCAGTTATCTGTCATTCTGTTATTGCTGGACGCAGATGTGTCCGGTTTCAATGTTAGCCTGTAGCTCGTGTGCTAACTCATGAGATTCTCCCGCGCACCGCCTCGTCAAGCCAAAAGCCCGACTAGAAATGAGTTTTTCTTCAAAAGTATAAAAACGATATTTACTTTAACATCTGCTGCAAATTGTAAATAGGTAATAGCGTTTAAAGTCATCCAAATACATGTAGTTTTCATCACATGTAGTGTTTAAGGAGAGTTAAGTGACTGGATTTGAAGTGAAGGCAGCCAACCAGAAATGTCTTTTGTGAGCAATTTTCACTGTGTTATATGTAATATTTAATGTTTTATTTTCTCTATAGAATGTTTGGAGATGTTTATTAATCGAAATTTTAGTACATTTACTATAATGTATTTCGTTTTAATTATACTTAATAAGACTGTCCTGATAATAATCTTAATAACAGAGGGGTTAATAAGGCCAACTTGGCAACCAAAGTCGTCTCAGGCGTAATTTAACTGACAGATAAAGTCGGCTCAGAATTAAAATAAATTATTTTTTCTACTCCTCATTCCCTCAATATGGCTGTTTCCTGAAAACCACCCTAGCTAGACAGCATTTTTGGACATGACTGTTAAACGCCATACACCATGTTTTCAAACACAGCCGCTGCTTGTCATCTGTCAACTTGTACACAAGCTGCTCATGACAAATGACAAGGCAGGTCATATTTGAGGGCAAAGGTTAAGGAGGTCTTGAGGTTAAACACAGTGTTGAATAACTGCTTATTCCCATGAAATTTAATGAAGTGGGGGACGATGCTTTTGTTAACCTGACTCTCATGTGCACAGGCAACAGTAAACATGAGCTTTCCAGTGTTGTTGTCACGCGTCCTGTTACTCTGTAGGTGGTGAAGAAGCCATTCCATTTGCAGTAATAGATTATTAATTACCAACGGAGCAGCTCTATGTCTTAGAGGCCCTTTGCAGATCACATATTGGTAGTGTAACACACTTGTTTTAGACCTAAACCACCAAATAATGCTTCAATATATGTGTGTTTACATAATTATCAAAGAACATGTTATGAGGCCAGTAGGTTGATATGACTCGGCAGTATTTATGGCTTGTAACATTCAATTCCTTTCTTGTTTGGCAGCTTTAAACTTTTTGTTTATTGTAAAATTGCAATATAATTCAGAAGCATTTAAGTACACTTCAACATTGAATGCAGAATGCTCAAAGCATGTTAAGGGTGGTTATTAATAATATGTTATAGGTTGGTATGAACAGGTGGATTGATGTTAGTTTTGGTAAAAACCAAATGCATGATGTTTTCATTTTAGGTTTTTTAACTTAGAGGCGTCTTATCTTTTCTGTGCAGTTCCTTGCCATTACAGCTTGCATTTTATCTTGCATTTTTTTTCTTGTATGTTTAGAGGTCCTCCCTTTTCTTTTAGGGTCTTTTGATTCAGTTATCAGCAGGTTGTATCAAGCATATACGTACATGGACATGAGAAACCAACTTAAAGTTGTGAAATGCACAAGAAAGTGTGTTTTTTAAGTATTAAACTGTTTTATTAACATGGGATTTAATTTTTGAGCGCAAAAAAAAAGAAATAACTCTAGTAGTTATAGTTATAGATTTTTTTAGCATAATAAACTTGAAGTTTTTCATTGAGGCTGTGCATTTGTTGCAGCTGCTGTTTTTCTGCTGATGCTGATTTTGTATAGTTATGCTCCACAAGGGAACAAAGAACTGTTTAGAGTCAGAAGCTTGTTGCTGCATAACACCAGTTAGCTCTTTCATTGCTCCTCTATGTATTAGCAAAGTGTATCGCTGACTTTTTTTCTCCAATCACCATATAGTCTTTCATGCTTGCATGAACCAGATACTCCCTCTGTGACCTAGAACAATAACTTGTGGATGTGATGTCTGCGCATTAATTTGCTTAATGGAACATTAGTGTCTGTCTAGTTGGAAACATAGCTAATGATATTTCAAATTGCGTTATTTTTTGAGGAGTTATACACATTTATTGTGAGGACTATTACAGTTCTAAGCAATTGGAGCAATTTAATGACACTAAGAATGTCATGTGGTGTAATCAAGTAAAAATTAATATCAGATTTCCCTAAACCTTCTTTATCATTATTTTCAGAAAATATTTACATTTTTAAATTGTATTTATTTTTTAAGGTAAAAGTATTTTTAGACAAAGATTGTGAATTATTCATTTATAAATGTTTTTGTGGAGTTGCACCACATGATGCTTTACAACCTAAACTAGCCTTGTCGTAAACAGGCCAAATTATTTAATAATTTAGGAAACTTATTGATCTTGACATTTATTGATTCAAAACCACATGACTTACGATTTGGCACACAAAAGTTTTGTAAAAAAAAGTTTTGTTTTTTTTTCAAATTTATATTTTAAAGAAATGATTAAAGATTGTCGTATTACTTTAAACTTTAATTACCCTGACATATTATTTTTAATTATACCCTAAATAAGTATTGAAATAGATTTTAATGCAGATATCAAAAACATACTTATGTCGAAATAGTTTGTAACAAAGTTCATAGTTCGGGAAGAAGGAGGCGGGAACCGGCGAACATTCAAAGAAAACTTTAATAATAAAATAAACACAAAATAGCGCGACAGCCCCTCGCGGACGACTGTCGCGCACAAACAGAACCAAAACACAAAATAAAGTCCAGGCCTGGTCCTCTCTCGTCCAACACTGTCGTCACTCCTCCTTTTATCCTTCCGGAGCTCCTCCGTGGGACTCGAGACCGGTGAGTGGCGCAGGTGTTGTGCATTAGCATTTACTCCACTGGCCTCGCTCCGTTCCCACGGCTCTCGGCCCCGCCCCTCTCGTCACATAGTTGTATTCAGGTCGTTGTATGAATTGCATTTTTTATGTATTTTTGATTGAAAAAGTAATAGATGCAGATAAAGGAATGTCATTGACCATATTCATAATCTAATTTGAATATTTACACATTTCTGCAAGTAGACTTTGTTTATCAAAAATAGTTTAGATGTGTAAATAGTTTAGGCATAGAAGTTTTATTGGTTCATCTCTCAAATATCCTCTGAATGTGTTTTTTTTTTGCTGACACTAAACTCATGTGGGTCTCTTTTTTTCAGAGCCTAGCCCAGCTAGAGATCCTGTGCAAGCAGCTATATGAGACCACAGACACCACCACACGTTTACAGGCCGAGAAAGCTCTGGTGGAGTTCACCAACAGTCCCGACTGCCTGAGTAAATGCCAGTTGTTGCTGGAAAGCGGAAGTGTAAGAATGAAACTTTTTGAGAACTGTGAAAAACAAGATATCTGAATTGATCTGACAACAGTTTTCTCGAAAATCCAAGTCCATTCGTTTTTAGTTAAGCAACTATTTAACTTCACACTGTATTTGTAAAATCTTTACAGTCCTCGTACTCACAGTTGTTGGCTGCAACGTGTCTCTCCAAGTTGGTGTCTCGTACAAGCAACCCACTTCCCCTGGAGCAGCGCATTGACATTCGTAAGTTTATCAGATCAACCATGAGATTTAGAACCCCAAAACCCAGAAAAGACACATTTTGGAAATAAATGTCACGTTGGTTCCTCAGGAAATTATGTTCTCAATTATCTGGCAACCCGGCCAAAGCTTGCGGCCTTCGTGACACAAGCCCTGATCCAGCTCTATGCCAGAATCACCAAGCTTGGCTGGTTTGACTGCCAAAAGGAAGATTACATCTTCAGGAATGTCATTGTCGATGTGACAAGATTCTTGCAGGTATGAAAAATTTTATAGCATTATTAGAAAAGATAATATTGTTCAAGTTCAGAGTTATACTACTTGGAAATGTTTCTTTGTTTTTTGTTATCACATCTTTAAGGCAAGTAGGGATGCACAAACTTTTTGGTAGAAAATTAAATTTTTTTTAATAATCGGTAGCACTTAGCGTGCATGCATTTACCTTGCATTTAATGCAATACTTTACATAAGAATGGTTTTATAAACCATTTACACAAATGTATTGCTCATGTTTCATGAATGAGGGCAAATGTCCTCACAAAGTTCAAGTTGATTTTGAGAATCGGATCAAAAGTGCCAAACAAGATATTGTCCATATATCTCGAACAAGACTTGTATTTTGAAAACCATCATCATCTACAGTTTCCATATTAAAAATCCAAATAAACGTGGATAATTTTATATGGATGTTTTCTCACCTCAAGTTAAAGTTTCTTTTTAAATACTTGGTTTTTATTTGGTAACACTTTAAATTAGGGACTATTCACTATTAACTAGTTGCTTACTAGCATGCCTATTACTAGTAGCATATTGGCTGTTTATTAGTACTTAGAAAGCATATATTAATGCCTTATTCTACATGACCCCATACCTAAAATTAACAACTATCTTACTAACAATAATAGGCAGCAAATTAGAAGTTTGAGGCAAAAGTCATAGTTAATAGTGAATATGTGTTCCCTAATCTAAAGTGTTAACAAAAAGAAAACGCATCCATATAAAATTATCCATGTTCATTTGGATTTTTTTTTTTTTTAAGGAAACTGCTGTTGATGGTGTTTAAAATACAAGTCTTGTTCGAGATATGTGGACAATATCTTGTTTGATATTTTCGATGCAATTATCAAAATCACCTTGAACTTTGTGAGGACATTTGCCCTCATTCATCATGAAACATGAGCAATAAATTTGTGTCAATGGTTTATAAAACCATTCTTATGTAATGCAAGGTAAATGCATCCATTTCCATAGAAATGATTTATGAGCAAATAACAAAAATTCAAATACAAATTCAATACTCAAACTCCTGTTTTGTGATTGAGGACCTTTAAACGCAACCGCACAATAACTAGATAATTATTATATGACTACAATAAAGTCTATAGAAGCATTTTGTGGTAAAAATTCAAACAGCTGGGATTTGTGCACTCTCAGTGTATGACATGATTCAAATGCTAATGTAAATCACATCTCTGTTTCAGTTTTTGACCCAGTGTTTCATTTTTAGTTAAACATTTTCATTACAGTACATCACTAAAGCGGAGTTGTCTCATGTGAAGTGTTTGTCACTTACAATTTCAGCATGATGGCATAAATGATAACATTGCAAAAGCTAAAATTGGTTGATGTTAAATCTGAGTAATGTTCCTGAAAGTTATGAAGTTGTTTGTATTTTTAACTTTTTTTTTTTTAGGATAGTGTTGAACACTGCATCATAGGAGTCACAATTCTTTCCCAGTTAACCAATGAGATTAACCAAGTAAGTTTCTCTGCTTGCAGTATGTCTTGATTTGCATATTATTGCTCTTTTGTTGGTTTTGATTGCTTCTATTGTCCTCATTTGTAAGTCGCTTTGGATAAAAGTGTCTCCTAATTGACTATATGTAAATGTAAATTTAGTCTTTGCTCAGTGCTTGGAAATCATTTATGTATGTTTGGGTTCAATAACTGAAAGTTGCATTAAAGATAGATTACTGATTCCTTGAATCTTCTTTCGATTCTCCAGGCGGACTCAACACATCCACTTACAAAACATAGAAAGATTGCGTCATCATTTCGAGATTCCTCCTTGTTTGACATTTTTACCCTCTCCTGCAACCTCCTCAAGCAGGTAAGGGTAATGCTTCAGAGACTGCACAAAAGAACTGTCTGTTTGTATATTCTTCTTCACAACCGCCAAACCAGCCTGCTTGGGATTTATGTCAATGACTCAATGGATTGTTCTGTATGTCTGCAGGCATCTGGGAAGAACTTGAATCTAAATGATGAGAGCCAGCATGGGCTACTCATGCAGCTACTCAAACTGGCCCACAATTGCCTCAACTTTGATTTCATTGGTACATCCACCGATGAGTCCTCAGATGATCTGTGCACCGTCCAGATCCCCACCAGCTGGAGATCAGGTAATCTGGCAATTTCACATTTTCAAGCAACTGTATTCCAGTGCTTGTTTAAAAAGGCTGCATTCAACATATTTTTAACCTTCCTTAGAATTGCTTATATAGTTAAGACTTCTTGTAACAAAAAAGGTGTTATTTTAATTTGTTCTTTTTTTTTCTGTTTTGTTATAATGACTTTAAGACTTATTTTTATGATTGGCTAATCAATATTTGGAAATACATGGTTGGCTTTTTTAGCATATACACTAACTTTCAAAGGTTCGGGGTCAAAGATGCATTTGTTCAGCAAGGAAACATTAAACCGATCAAAAGCAACAGTAAAGAAAGACAGAGACATTTCTTTTCATCCAGGGACAAATATAAAAGATTATCATGGTTTCCAAAATTATTAAGCATCACAACTGTTTTTAACATTGATAACAATAAGAAATGTTTCTTAAGCAGCAAATCAGTATATTAGAATGATATCTGAAGGATCATGTGACACTGAAGATTGGAGTAATGATGCTGAAAATTCAGCTTTTACATCACAGAAATAAATTAGGCTACGTTTTAAAATATTATTTAAAAAAAAGTTCAATTCTAATAATATTTCACAATGTTATTGGTTTGATAAAGTCAATGTCGTCTTGTAGGGATGTAATGATTCACTTAACTCACGATTCGATTCGCGATTTTTTTATTTTTTTATTTTTATAAATTTAAATTATAAATAAATGTGTCCTTTTATTATTGCTTGGACAAAATGCTGCATGCTTCTTTGTGAAATTGAAATATAACACTATAATAATATACTAATACAGCACTTGTATATTATTGCTCTTTTGTTGGTTTTGATTGCTTCTATTGTCCTCATTTGTAAGTCGCTTTGGATAAAAGCATCTGCTAAATAACAAAATGTAGATATAATGTAAATGTAAATAACAAAACTAAATTAACATTTTAAAAAAGCCCCAAATCAAATATGACCAAATTTAAATATAATGTAAATGTAAATAACAAAACTAAATTGAAATTTTAAAACAGGCCCCAAATCAAATAAGTAACACAAATAAAAGAAATATCTTCATATAAACAAAATAAGGCTTTGTCTGTGCTCTTTCCATTTAAAATAGAGGCAATCATTTCCAAACGATATAATGTTTAATAATCATTAAACATAATAATAATCATTATCCAAACAAAGATGCTGCATACATGCAACATGAGGATTTTTTTAATCTCAATTAGATTGTATAATTTCTAAATTTGAAGCAAAAACAGAATGGTTTGACTTCAGTTTTGTGAAACTATACATAAAAATATCTGCATGAAACACAGCAGACGAGCTGAATGAGACGCAGATTCACTCTCTACCAGCAGGTGGCGCTTAAAGCGTTTCCTTGGTTCCCGCTGTAATCAAAGCAGCGCTGCACTTATGAACTTTAATACATTATACAGAGGCAAGATGAAAAGAAAAAATACCATCTAAACTTTTCTAAAGACAGTAAGTTCCCCTCAGACATGCATTCATATAAACTCCTACCCCTAATCGAAACCGATTTGAATCGTCACATATTTTAATCGATTTTCAACCGGCTCGCGGTTAATCGTTACATCCCTATCGTCTTGGTGAGCATAAGAGACAAAAAGTCCTTTTGAGCAGTAACAGGGTATTCGTGTTGAATTCATGCATAATTTTATTTAATTTTTTTCTCGTCTGCAGCCTTTTTGGATTCCTCAACCTTGCAGCTGTTTTTTGATTTGTATCATTCCATCCCTCCCTCGCTGTCTCCCTTGGTGAGTGTCAGATAAACAGCATGACATGCGTGTGAAGATAAACAAGCCTTTGCCTTGTAGATAATGTTAAGACTCTTCCGATAATAACGTGAACCGTTTAGTATTAAATGTGCTGTTTGTCTTTCAGGTTTTGTCTTGCCTAGTCCAAATAGCATCTGTCCGGAGGTCTCTCTTTAACAACGCAGAGCGAGCAAAGTTCCTCTCCCATTTAGTAGATGGTGTGAAGAGAATATTGGAGAACCCTCAAGTATGCCGTCCATCCTAATATTAGTTATAATAATTCTCATTGTAATGTTTGGATGATATTTATGTAAAAACAGTCGAATAATGCCATATATTAAATATGTAGCCTGAAAATAGCTGTTAAAATGTCAAATCTATTTGCATGTATTATGTGGTTGATATGGTAACTTGGCAATACTTATGTTTTTTTTCACGTTTGATTTGCAGAGTTTGTCGGACCCAAACAACTACCATGAGTTCTGCCGACTACTGGCTCGACTCAAGAGTAACTATCAGCTGGGAGAGCTGGTTAAAGTAGAGAACTACCCCGAGGTCATAAGACTGATCGCTAACTTCACCGTAACTAGTCTGCAGGTGAGTTAAAAACTTGGCATGCTGAACATGAAGCTAATATGTGATTTCTACAGAAGTCGAACCAACTTGACAACAATTATTTGTTAATTTGCTGATGGAATTAAGTGAAAATGATCTATGAAAAATTGTCGTTTCAAAGACTGATAACTTTGGTGTGTCTCAGCACTGGGAGTTTGCGCCCAACAGTGTGCACTATCTGCTGAGCCTGTGGCAGCGGTTGGCAGCATCTGTCCCTTATGTGAAGGCCACAGAGCCCCACATGCTGGAGACCTACACCCCTGAGGTGACCAAGGCCTACATTACGTCCCGCCTAGAGTCCATACACATCATTCTGAGGTACAGCGAGCACTATTTGAAGTCACAATTAGGTCTGATGAGCATGAATGTCATAAATGTGTGATTATACAATATCCATTTTATGCAGGGATGGTCTTGAAGACCCCTTGGATGATGCTGGCTTGGTTCAACAGCAGCTGGACCAGCTGTCTACTATCGGCCGGTGCGAGTATGAGAAGACCTGCGCCCTGCTGGTCCAGCTCTTCGATCAGTCGGCCCAGTCGTACCAGGAGCTGCTGCAGTCCACCAACTCCAGCACAATGGACATAGCAGTGCAGGAGGGTGAGCTTGAAACAAAACCTAATATACAAATCAATATACTGTATCATAACACTGCTTACGTTACGTATGTGTTGTCCAGGTCGCTTGACATGGCTAGTGTACATAATTGGTGCAGTCATTGGAGGAAGAGTATCCTTCGCCAGCACGGATGAGCAGGATGCCATGGATGGGGAGCTTGTGTGTCGGTGAGGAATCGCCACTAAAGGCCTGCTCACACCAAGATGAAATGAAAATTCAGTCATACGATTTGTCTGTTCTGACCAATGTGTAAAAAAAATAAGTTAGATGGGCTGAATGAATATGCAAAACTATTCTTTGACGGTAGGTGGTGCTAACAACAAAAGCAGAAATACCCAGAGACACAAAGCACTGTGCAACTTTACGTTTCTGACACCCTCTTGTTACGAAAAATAAAGGAAGTCAAACAGTATTTTCATATTTTCAAAAAGCCTTTCAGATTTTTGTATTCACTATAATGCTTATCAAACAGCACCAAATACTAGAGTATAGAGAAAGAGAGTTGGTTCCAGATTTTTCCTCTGCTGTGTTGCTTCACAAAATAGTCTGTTCATGAGTGCCACCAAGTTGTAGTTTTATGTAGCAGCAGAGACTCTGGATATGTGACCAAAATCACAATCTTATTGGTTGGCCAGTTTTTGTTCACAGTGCAATTGGAAAAGATTAGAACTCTGTAAAAAAATTTTTAAAAAAAACTGCATTGACACACGATGATTGTTCCCAGTGATCCACACAATGATTGTTTGGACATGTTAACAGCCATTCATTCGAATTGAAACATTTAAAATGTTTATCGCATTGAATTTTAACGCAAAACATTTGTCTTGGCATGAACAGGCATTCAGATTTTTAATGCTTCAAATAGTATTTCAAACTAGTGATGAACAGTATATCTGTATCGAATTGTTTAGCCAATGTTAGAGATTATTCATATGCTTTTTTAAATTGGTTATTTGGGTATTCTTATTTTTCAGTTAATTAAAAAAATATATATATATTTGCACTGTTAAATACGATATTTAGCAAATCTGAGAAAAAAACTGAATGTCCTTTTCTCATACTGTACTTTCCTACTTGGGACTAATTTCACGTAACATTTATAACTGTTGATTTAGTTTTAATTTATGTCGACAAAATAGTAAAGAATTTATTCTATGAGTCTCCTGAGATCAAGCGATCTCACTTCACATTGTTTAATTTTACTTAATATTTATATTGACTTCATGTTTTGTCATTTTCAGAGTTTTGCAGTTAATGAACCTCACAGACTCACGACTGGCTCAAGCAGGAAATGAGAAGCTTGAGTTAGCCATGCTCAGTTTCTTTGAGCAGTTTCGCAAAATCTACATCGGTGACCAGGTGCAAAAATCATCAAAGGTAATTGCAGTTATGTTGTAATTTGTCTGCGTGAGCGTGAGCGTGAGCGTGAACTTCAAGCTGTGGTTTGTTTAGACAGCAAATAGGCTTGCCGCGATAGACGGTGTTGACGGTGATACCGGTGTTAAGCCGCAACACCGGTTATGTCACTTGCCCACCGCGGCACCAACCCCCACCGTCGTTTTGATTTTTTATAGTAATAAAAATCATTTAGTTCGGTAAAAGAACAGACACTACAATTAAAAACTGAACGCGGCTGCTCAATGCAGCGTGCCGAACGACAGTCGCATCACAGATCAGATTTCATTTATCCAGTGAGGAGAGTGAGTCGAGCTGACTGACAAGAAGAGTGAGGTGAGGTGAGACAGACAAGACGATCGCGGATGACTTGGTTTCGAAACGAAATGCAAAAGCGCCTGTTTGGCAATATTTTGGATTTTGAAAAGCCTGTTGACTTTTGCCTTTTATCTAAGGTGATTTTGGAAGTTTTTTTAAAC
>NW_015557134.1:1622273-1627201 GCF_001515605.1 Sinocyclocheilus anshuiensis | reverse complement strand
CCACGGTGATACCGGTGTTGTCACACGTCGATTAACCGGTGGGAAAATTTCCTCACCGTCACAACCCTAACAGCAAATCGAAAACAAAAAATCAGCTAGCAGTAAATTAATTATTGATCTCTCGTAACATTCACAGGGTTTTGCCTTTGAACTCTCAGAATGGCTGAAATTTGTGATTGTGTTGTGTCTGGGCTTTGAAAAGAGACAGTGGATTCAGCTTTTTTGCATCATAAAGCTTGAGATATTATTTTAACCTGGTGAAATGTAAATGACACAGCGCACGAAACTATATTAGTTTCTTTTTTTTTAATCCATCTGGACCATAGAACTGGACTATCAAAGCCTTGACGTGGGGGGGTAATTTCAAAATCACACAAGGTCCCCAGATAATACTAATCCCGTGCGAATAGGGCTTTAGTTGTGGTTTCACCCTTTTCGTCTGCTTTGTAAATGGACATGTAGCTTTTGAAACCATAGTTTTTTTTAATGTTGGAGATAGGGATGACAATTTTCGATCATTTCCATGATCGATCGTCGTTTAAATTAGCGATCAATTAATCGATTAATCGTTAACCTCAATGCTGCAAAATGCGTCTATGCAGGTCTCTCTAAGCGAGATCCCAATTCGTCGGTCATCCGACGTGACGTTGAGAGTGACCGACTGAAAGGGAACTGTGGCGCGTGTGGCTGTGCTGCGCAGTCAGTGAACCGCTTCCATCAGCGCTGCTGCAGCAAAACGCACTGTTGCTCACATCAAACAATATTATGTGAGTATTATGACCAGTATTTAATTTGATCCTGCTCGATCCTGTTCCGGAAAATGTCAGATTTCCGTCACCGTCACTCACAGCCGCTTGCACGTGTTTTGCGCATGAGCCGCACGCAGCCCAAAATTAAACGACTTAATCGACCATCGATAGCTTTAATCGATTGCATCTCTTATCGACAATTAATCGATCATCGATTAATCGTTGACATCCCTAGTTGGAGATGAAAGTGTTCTGTCTCAACTAACCAGAAAGCTGAAGTTTTCTCTCCCGTTGCTCAGATTCCAAAGTGTAAACAGAGAAGATAAGTGCACATAGAAAGACTAGCTGTTCCTCTAAACCTGTCTTTAGTGCTGCTTTAGCCTGTTGTCCTTTACCTTGGAAAATAACACCACAAGTGCTCAAATAGTACTTAAAAAGTGTACAAATAGTGCGAAAACTATTACGAAGTCTGATTGCATCTTGATAATTGGATGTATTAGATTAAATGGAAAATTGCCCCAAATGGCACACTTAATTTGGACCATAGGGTTTATTTAGTAGTTGAACATATTCCTAACGTGTTCCTGTGGCTCAGTGGTAGAGCATTGCGTTAGCAGCGCAAAAGGTTGTGGGTTCAATTCCCAGGGAACACACATACTGGTAAAAAATGTATAGCCTGAATGCACTGTAAGTCGCTTTGGATAAAAGCGTCTGCTAAATACATAAATTATTAATTATTATTAATTATAACATTCTACATTTAGAAAATGAATTGTTCAAGCTACAGTGCAAAACACTAGTTCAAAAGGAATATATGATGACAGGAAATAATACTACTTTTGTTTGATCCCTAGTTGTATCGAAGACTATCAGAGGTTCTTGGCTTGAATGATGAGACCATGGTACTCAGTGTTTTCATTGGGAAAATGTGAGTATATGTCAGCTAATGATGGGTATAATTATTATAAAACCTTAGTTTACCAAAAATAACAATTAAAAACAATGTTTTTAACGTAGAGTTTTGTTTTAATGCAGAATCACCAACTTGAAGTACTGGGGACAGTGTGAACCAATCACATCTAAGACACTACAGCTCCTCAATGACCTCTCGATTGGATATCCTTACACACATGTTGCTGGTTTCAATTTGAAACAATATTAGGATTGTTATTGAGGATGATTGACAGTTATTTTTAACTGAATATGTTTTGGTCTGTTTCCTTAACCTTATTTCTCACGTACAGCAGTGTTAGAAAACTTGTGAAACTCAGTGCTGTCCAGTTCATGCTAAACAACCATACCGTAAGTGACCAACTTGAGCTTTTCTCCTTCTTAACTCCACTTTAACTTTATTTGTCCCTGCCTGAAGCACAGTTAATTTACAGTTAGTTTTTTTTTTTTCATTCAAAAATAAATTGATTAAAAGTAATATCATTACAAATAACAGTTTTACTATTCTTAAATTGTTTTTTGAGTAACTTTAAAGGGCTGACAATGTCTTGTTTTTCTTCTGTGTGACAGAGTGAGCACTTTTCTTTCCTGGGTGTGAACAATCAGGCCAACCTCAGTGACATGAGGTGTCGGACCACTTTCTACACAGCCTTGGGAAGACTTCTTATGGTAGATTTGGGTAAGGGTGTACCTATAGATATAGCATATAATGGCGCTTTTCCACTGCGTGGTACGACTCGGCATCAGTGATCAGCAGAGTTTACACGTCACGTTTTGGTAACGGTACGGTTCGCTTGGAACCTCAACCGAGGTGGTACTGAAAAAAGTACCAGGTACCAGGTACTGTACCCAGTGGAAAACCCCCCCAAAACTGAACTGTACCGTGCTGTACCATGCAGTGGAAAAGCGCCATTAGTGTCATGTAAAAGGACATCTTTAGAGACGTTCTGTGTCTTTGACAGGTGAGGATGAGGACCAGTTTGAACAGTTTATGCTTCCTCTCACTGCTGCATTCGAGGCCATTGCTCAGATGTTCAGCACCAACACCTTCAATGAACAAGAAGCAAAAGTGAGATGTTGTATTGTTTATCATATAACCTTAGTGTGGCATTAAGCATTTGCAAAATACCTTGTGTTTTCTTGTTTGTTGCTGACCTATATAATGCATCTGCACCCCAGTCTTTTCACATATGAGAAATTAACAAATGTTTTTTTTTTCTTTCAGAGGACTTTAGTAGGACTGGTAAGAGATCTAAGGGGAATTGCCTTTGCCTTTAATGCCAAGACCAGCTTTATGATGCTCTTTGATTGGATGTATCCTTTAATACACACTTGTTTGTTTTTGTGTTTATTTTATTGGTGGAATTTGTGCTCGCCATACCAAGCTTCAAGCATTGTTCAAATAAGTACAAGCTAGTAGGGCTGGGCGGTATATCAAGTTTGTACAATATATCGATATTTATAAGATATAAGATTCGAAATGAGGCAATACCGTTTATATCGATATACAGTAGTTTGATATGAGCGCATCTGAAAATATAGCGGAGGACACAGACTAAGCTGCTGCGGAGAAGGTGCATAATCCAATTTGTTCTAAACATGTGACAAGCTTCATATTAAGGCCTTTAAAAACTGGTAAGACATAGTTTATTGTTTCGTTTCGCATATTAGTTTAAGAGGCTCGGCCCGTCATATGCTCTGACAGAAAGGCTGCATGTGCCGCTGACAGAGACACTACTCGCGTTATTTAATGTGTTTGAGTCTGAGATGTGCCATCTTCCTGAATGCATAACTTACATTTTCTGTAAATGTTAGAAAGCCATGGAAATATTTCCATTTTTCTGTCAGAAGTGCATGAGCCTTCTGCTTTGGGATTCTCTGCTAAACTTCACAGACTTCAGTGAACGAGCGCCGCCGCGCAAATGCGCGCCAAATAGACAGAGCTCAATTAAATAGGAGTGCAATAATTCTGACTAAAATATACATTTTGCTGAAATATTTGTAGTTGGACAATAAATGTGACGTAGAATTTTAAACCTACAAGTAAGTTTATTTTTATGATAGCACTGACTGTAAAGTGACTAATTGGGTAATCAATATAGCCTAACACAACTGTGCTTTTGTTCTCATTTATTTTCATTTTTAGTTTATTGAATTTAACTTCTGCTTTCAAAACCTTATTTTTGCACATTATATAAAGGCTTACATGGTTACATTCACTTTATTTGTTTTCATAGTCTTTAATATTGAGCGGTAAGTGAAATATATATATATATATTAAATACAGATTTTTTTTTAATCCAAATACAAAAATGAAAATACAGAGATATATACCGTATATCGCAAATCGGCCAAAAAATACCAAGATATGAATTTTTGCCCATATCACCCAGACCTAACTTCACCCAGCCTTTTTGTGGGGACATTCCAGACGTAATGGTTTTTAAACTGTAGAAACTGTATTTTCTATCTCCTTACCCTAACCCTACACCTAAACCCTCACAGAAAACTACAGCCATTTTTATTCAAAACACTTAATTCTGTAAGATTTATAAGCTTGTTTCCACATGGGGACCTACAAAAATGTCCCCACAAGGTCAAAATTTACTGGTATTACTATACTTTTTCTAGTATCTTGTATTTTGTTACAAAGTTAGTTCTCATAATGTCAATATTTCAGTTTTGACATTTCAAAGATGAGCTCGACTACAGACTAAGGTAATACAAAAAATCTGAGCAAACACTAATAAATAAAAAGTTTTGTTTAAATATTCATGAAAAAGTTCAAATGCATATAGTGGATTCTTTGAGGTATGTCTACAGATTTCTGAAAATAATTTGTTTGACTTTAAGTAGGCTGATCCTGAAAACTCTTTCAGTTGTTAATATATTTTTATGATAGCACTGACTGTAAAGTGACTGTAATGGTGTAATCAAAATAGCCTAACACAACTGTGCTTTTGTTCTCATTTATTTTCATTTTTAGTTTATTGAATTTAACTTCTGCTTTCAAAACCTTATTTTTGCACATTATATAAAGGCTTACATGGTTACATTCACTTTATTTGTTTTCATAGTCTTTAATATTGAGCGGTAAGTGAAATATATATATATATATTAAATACAGATTTTTTTTTAATCCAAATACAAAAATGAAAATACAGAGATATATACCGTATATCGCAAATCGGCCAAAAAATACAGAGATATGAATTTTTGCCCATATCG
>NW_015557134.1:1621839-1622227 GCF_001515605.1 Sinocyclocheilus anshuiensis | reverse complement strand
AAGTCAAGTAGCTTCGAAAGAGATGAGTTTTCAGCTGTCGCTTGAAAAATGTCAGAGAATCAGCATTCCGGATAGGGGTTGGAAGATCATTCCACCAGCCAGGAACAGTAAATGAAAATGTTCTGTTGTGCCTCTTTGTGATGGTACCACGAGGCGTCGCTCACTTGTGGATCTCAGACTTCTGGAGGGGTATGAATCTACGAATGTAGATTCGTAAGAGTGAGTGGAAGTAGGCGGGTGCTGAGCCTGAGGCTGTTCTATATGTAAGCATCAGTGTCCTGAACTTGATGCGAGCCGTAACCAGCAGCCAGTGCAGGGAGATAAAGAGAGGTGTGACGTGGGCTCGTTAAAGACCAGTCGTGCTGCTGCATTCTGAATCATTTGTAAA
>NW_015557134.1:1620004-1621619 GCF_001515605.1 Sinocyclocheilus anshuiensis | reverse complement strand
GATGTATTATAATTGTTGTTATGATTATTCATGAGTTGATATAACATATTATAAGTTTTTTTGTAATGCATTATGAATTCATTATAATGCCTTAAGAATACCCTTATAATGTATTATAAATACGGGCTTCATAGAAAGTGTTACCAGTTTTTTTTATTTTCCACGTAAGAGTCGTAAGAGATTCGCAAGAGTGAGTGGAAGTAGGCGGGTACTGAGCCTGAGGCTGTTCTATATGCAAGCATCAGTGTCTTGAAATTGATGCGAGCTGTAACCAGCAGCCAGTGCAGGGAGATAAAGAGAGGTGTGACGTGGGCTCGTTAAAGACCAGTCGTGCTGCTGCATTCTGAATCATTTGTAAATGTTTGACTGTGCATGATGGAAGTCCAGCCAGAAGAGCATTGCAGTAGTCCAGCCTAGAAATGACAAGGGCCTGGACAAGAAGTTGTGCAGCATGCTCCGTTAGGAAGGGCCTGATCTTTCTGATGTTGTGCAATGCAAACCTGCAAGATCTAGCAGTTGTTGCAGTGTGGTCTTTGAAAGTCAGCTGGTCATCAAAATTACACCAATATTTCTGACCGAACTTGATGGGGGTAATTGTTGATGAACCTAACTGGACAGTGAAGTCATGCTGTAGATTTGGAGTGGCTGGGAAGACAAGAAGCTTAGTCTTTGCCAGGTTGAGCTGTAGGTGATGTTCTTTTGTCCATGCTGAGATGTCCGCCAGGCAGCCTGAGATCCGTGCAGCTACCATTGGATCATCTGGTTGAAATGAGAGATGTGTGTCATCAGCATAGCAATAGTAGGAGAAACCATGTGCCTGTATAATGGGTCCCAGTCATGTAGTGTATATGGAGAAGAGGAGGGGTCCAAGAACTGATCCCTGAGGAACCCCAGTGACCAGTTGATGTGCTTTGGATACCTCTCCACCCCAGGCCACCCTGAAAGACCTACCAGTGAGAGAGGATTCAAACCAGAGAAGTGGAATCCCTGTGATGCCCCGTGATGAGAGGGTGGACAGAAGGATCTGATGATTCACTGTGTCAAAAGCAGCAGATAGATCCAGGAAAATAAGAAGGAACTGATGATTTGGAATCAGCTTTTGCAATCCCAGTGCTTCAGTGACTGACAGTAGCGCAGTCTCAGTTGAATGGCCACTCCTGAAGCCCGACTGGTTAAGATCAAGTTGGTTGTTCTGTGTAAGAAATAATGATACTGTGTAGGGGAGATTGCTTGGAGAAGGTGTGAGGGGATTGGGTCTAGTGGCAGTGTTAATTTCGTTGACGAATAATTTTCGTCATAGACATTTTTTTCACAGACGACAACGAACTAAAACTCTTTTTGAATGACAAAAACTATGACGTAAAGCTATTGACATTTTCGTCAAGGAATAAAAACTAGACAAAAATGTTGGGGAGGGATGATTTGGGAAGAGATTAATTCGTACATATGAACCAGCGGGATATAAGCTAACATACACTTGCTGCACATCGCTTAAAACGTTCAAAAATGTCAATATGTGGGAGTAAGAGAAGAGCAGGCATATGGATAAATCTGACGACGCAAGAGAGAACTCAATTCGGTCCGGTTTTCTGAGCGCAGACACTGAAGCATACAC
>NW_015557134.1:1610111-1619975 GCF_001515605.1 Sinocyclocheilus anshuiensis | reverse complement strand
TAGTTGCTATTGTCCAAGTCATTGATGTTAATCAAGCAACAAAAGAAAGACAGAAAATCACGCACTGCTTTTGACTGAAAAACCTTAGTAGCCCTAAAGATTATCTAAATTTATTTATAGAAATAAATGTCTGCTTGAAAGAATGAAGAATATGGTAAACAAGTTGCTATAAATAATGCATAATTAGCCTATATAACCATTGGTATTTCATTAAAAAGAAGACCATGTTCTTGTTCTTTATGAGAACTTGAAGTGGTTTTATTTAATTTTAACATAAAGACATGTTGTGTGTCACTGCAGTTAAATCGGTGTCTATCATGATAAAACCTTAATATCAAACCTATATAATGAGTTTGGGTGTGTGTGTGTGGAGCTGAGAACTGACTACTGATTGTTCTAGTTTTGTCTGTGAAGAATGTGGCGAAATCATCAGCTGTTATAGAAGTGGTGGGAGGTGGTGGAGGGGGACAAGAGTAGAGAATTTAATGTTTTGAAGAGGTTACGTGTGTCTGTAGCACTGTTAATCTTGTTGTGAAAATATGAAGATTTGGCAGTATGGACTTGAGCAGAGAAAGATGAAAGCAAAGACTGATACATACTCGGGTCAGACAGATCTTTTGATTTGTGCCATTTTCTCTCTGCTGCCCTGAGTTTGGACCGATGCTGCTGGCCTGGAGGAGAGAGGACATATATTGTCTAGACAAGAAGTTAAAGTAGAGCATAAAGTGTCAGTTGCTGTCCAGAGATGAGAAATGGGTAGGTGAGGGAAGAGAGGAAGACACTACCGAGGAAAGATAGGAGGGTGAAAGGGAGTGCAGGTTTCATCTAAAAGTAACAGGTAGAGGGGTTGGTGGCACACAGGTAGGAAGATGTAGGTTAAATGTAATGAAGAAATGGTCAGAGATGTGTAGGGGTTTTACCAAAATGTTGGTACAGTACAATTGCGTGTGTAAATTAAGTCAAGTTGGTTGCCTGATTTGTGAGTGCTTGTAGTGGTAAGGCATTTGAAATCAAATTAAGCTAGGAGTGAATGGAAGTCTGCAGCATAAGGCTTGTCCAGATGAATGTTAAAGTCGCCAAAGACTAAAAGTGGACTGCTATCCTCCGGGAATGAGGACAGCAGACCATCTAGCTCTTCTAGGAAGGTGCCTAGGAGGCCAGTAAATTACCACAACATGGAATTTTATAGGAGCTGTTACAGTAATCGCATGAGATTCAAATTAGCTATAATTGCATAGGGGAGAGTGGGTTGAGTATTTGCGATTGTTAGAAATGAGCAGACCAATGCCCCCACCCCTTCCAACCCGACGAGGGGTGTAAGAGAAAGAGAAGTTCTGGACGAATCCAGGTCTCAGTCAAGCCCAAGATGCTGAGTGTAGATTGCAAAGAAAAAGCAGAAATTAAGTCAGCTTTGTTGACAACTGACTGACAATTCCAGAAACCCACAGAAAAAGAAAGGTGCAGTAGAAGATGTACAGATAGGATGCAGGTTAGCAAGATTGCATTGCCGTCTGCGAGTGATGTTAGAGCGTTGTTACGAGACAACCGGAATGTATTGAAAACACATGATAGAGGTGGAAGGGAGAGGACAGACAGGAGTGTGCAAAGGGAAAAAAGTAAAAAAAAAAGTACTTAAGTGCGTCGCCCGGTTTCGGTAAAGTCATGCAGGTAAAGTCGCAGGTCTTTACACTCGTAGGTCTTCACACGAGGGCTGAATGCTTCCGCTGACGCTTCCGCCTCAGCTGACAGACAACAAACAAATACACAGCCACCCGACACTTCAGATAAAACAGCTGTGGACGCCTTGTTAAATTAGCACACCCAAAAGCCTATAGCAGGGCAATTGCTCAAATCGAAACTATAAAGTTCGCACTTAAGTGCAGGAATGGAGCAATATAAATAACAAAAGCTCCTTCTTAGCCGACGGCTATTACTTTATACAAAGTACAACGGAAAATGGCAGTAGAAATAGCTAGAGAACGAAATAAACCTTAGCAGCAAGTAACAATTTAAACAACAGATGCAGAAACAAAGTATTAAGCAAACACTCACGCGCTCCCGCCTGTTCTGCTGACTGACTTCTCCCAAAACAAAAATTAATTATGTGTTTGTTCTCTTTTTATTTACATTGTTTTTATTTGTTTAGTCGTTTATTTTTGTGTAATTGTTTTTTTTATTTGTGTAGTTTTTTTTTTCCATTTAATTGTTTTTATTTTTGTTTTTTGTTTTGTGTGTGTGTGTGTGTGTGTGTGTGTGTTTAATTTTGTGTAATTTATTTGTGTTTGTTCACTTTGTTTTTGTTTATTTATTTATTTTGTAATTTGTGTGTTTATTTGTATTTGTTTGTTTATTTATTAGTTTCTTAGTATTTTTGTTATTTAATTATTTATTACTTGTTATTTTCTTAATTTTAAAACAAACTTATAAGTAAATTATATAAAGCTAATCTCTTAGGTCAGTTCAGACTGAATGCCAATTTTAATGTGTTCCTTAATGGATCTTAGTTACCCCTCTTACATGCCCATTTTACAGAGGGCAATAGAGCTCTGGTACCATGTACCTGCCTGCACCACACCAGTCCTCAAACTCATGGCTGAGCTCGTCCACAACAGGTACGCAATGTTACATCTTGCACATGTCTCTGAGAGCTGAGTTTTAAATTTATGTATGTTCTCTAACTTAAAGTATGGGTTTTTTTTACATGAAGGTCACAGAGATTACAGTTTGATGTGTCCTCACCAAATGGAATTCTGCTGTTCAGGGAAACCAGCAAGATGATTACAACATATGGTACAAACTCTGCTATAATAACCCAGTTTTTATATTTCAATCAACTGTTCCTCTGGCATGTTGTAGAATTATTAAATCTGAAGAACTTTAATTGAATAATCATTGTACTAGTATTGTCTTATTTCTCTTAAAGGGAATCGGATCCTGACACTGGGTGAGTTGCCAAAAGATCAGGTGTACGCGCTGAAACTGAAGGGAATCTCCATTTGCTTCTCCATGCTGAAAGCCGTATTAAGCGGCAACTATGTCAACTTTGGCGTCTTCCGGCTGTACGGCGATGATGCCTTGGACAACGCTCTGCAGACCTTTATTAAGCTGCTCTTGTCCATCCCTCACAGTGACCTGCTGGTAAATATCAGCTATCAGCATCAGGATTGTGTCCTTCAGCATTGAGATTGGTTGATTTTTTTGGGGGGGTTTTTTTTGGGTTGGTTTGTTCTTGTTCTTGCAGGACTATCCAAAGCTTAGTCAGTCTTACTACTCTCTTCTGGAGGTGCTAACCCAAGACCATATGAACTTCATCGCCAGCCTGGAGCCTCATGTGGTCATGTACATCCTGTCCTCCATATCAGAGGGGCTCACAGCACTTGGTAAGGACCTCCTCTTCAGCTTATGAATTTTCTTTTGTGTAGCATCATTGTTTTATACTTTTTTAATCTCAGAAACCCTCCTGCAGTTCCATCATGGACCCCTGGGTGTTTGTGAACTTTTGAACCTGAACTTTCAGTTTGTCTCCTCACAGACACAATGGTATGCACTGGTTGCTGCTCAAGCCTGGACCACATAGTTACTTATCTATTCAAGCAGCTGTCACGCAGCACGAAGAAACGAGCGGCGCCCATGGCCCAGGAGAGCGACCGCTTCCTTCACATAATGCAGCAGCACCCTGAGATGATCCAGCAGGTGAGCTGAGGCTTTGAAAGACCTGAGATTTAAAAAATAAAATGGTTAAAACATAAATTAAAACTTTTTTTTTTTTTTTTTATAATTTAGTGTTTCATCATATTTAAAGCGTTAGAGGAACTATAAATAAAAAACTAAATAAAAAATAACTTTTTTCGTGTATGTCTAGGGCTGGGCGATTAAAAAATATATAACGATAGTTATCACGATATGATTTTTCTCAAATCTACAAATCGCCATCATTTGCCATGGATTTACTGTAGTAACAGTAACTGCACCATGGTGTTGTGGCAGAAATGTGGAATATTCATATTGAATTATTATATTATTAATGTAGACATGTATTAAATGTATTAGTGAAGTAATGGAATATAATTACAGTATTTTTTTTTATTAATCTATAGCGTTTGTGCATTTATACTAAATGCATTTAGGCTACTGTTTTTCATACAAATACCTAGAAACCAGAGCGTTACATTTTTACCATGAGATTTTAACTGTGGTTATCATGATCTAAATGTTTGCTACTATGAAAGACCGATGGTTAAGTTTAATAGAAGTAAAAATCTGCCTTTAAACTTGAAAGAAATAAAGATTTGAAATTTATCATGATAATTATTGATATGGACTGATATAAATAAAAAAATTATCGTGATAATTTTTTTGGACATATCAGCCCTATGTATGTCTATCAAACACCGTTACATTTTGAAATGTATTGGAGATACTTAATCTGACAAGAGTTCTCACAATCTTATCCAGATGCTGTCCACAGTGTTGAATATCATCATTTTTGAAGATTGTAGGAATCAGTGGTCAATGTCACGACCACTGCTTGGCTTGATTCTACTCAATGAGAAGGTATGAGACAGAATATAGAAGATTTTGGTTTTTTTAAAGCTCACAAAGGCTGCATTTCTTTTAATCGGAAATACTGTAGAATAGTAGTCTTGTGAAATACTCTTACAATTTAAAATAACTGTTTTCTATTTGAATGCATTTTAAAATTCATTTGTGTGATGCAAATCTGAATTTTCAGCATCATTACTCGAGTGTCGCGTGATCCTTCAGAAATCATTCTAACATGCTGATTTGCATTGGGGTTGTAGTATTTTGCAGATTTGAGGAACAGCATTGTGAACAGCCAACCACCAGAAAAGCAGCAAGCCATGCACTTATGCTTTGAAAATCTCATGGAGGGCATAGAGAGAAACTTGCTGACCAAAAACAGAGACAGGTAATTTGATTTCCTGAGAATCCCAACGAACTTTGCATGTACGTTTTTTGAAGTGGGTGTTCTGTTAGAAAAGATTGATTGAGCCCATTTAATGGCATTTCTTAGTGCGAGCCATCTCATATTCCTTAACTGTAAGTTTTAGAGTAGTAAACTAGACTATATTATTTATTTATTTGCACATATATGTAATATATAGTATACATTTTTAGCGAACTCACTTTGTCTTGTTTTCGCAGGTTTACACAGAATCTTTCAGTATTTAGAAGAGAAGTCAATGACTCCATGAAGAATTCCACATACGGGGTAAACAGCAACGATATGATGAGCTGACATTCCATAGAGCACCAGGCCCCGCCCACGTGGCCCGGTCCCAGCCTGTACTCCCACCCTCCCCTGGCCCGGCTGCCGGGGGACCACCGCTGCGCAAACCTCCCACTCCCCAGTCCCTAACAATACCCAATTACCTCTCTCCCTTCACACCTCCTCCCCCCACCCCTTTTTATATATATAAATATATATATACACATATAAATATATACATATTTTAAAGCCAGTTTCTAGAGGTCATTCTCCTTGACCATTCTCTTGTCATTTGGGGCTCAAAGTCCAAAGAGAGAGAAGGGGGTACGGCTGGGGAATGGGTTTGGGGTGTGGGGCGGCACCAGTGTGGACTCTATAGAGTGGGCGGCACACCCGAACCGCTCGGAGGGACGATGGGAAGTGGGAGTCTGAGTGTGTGTGTGTGTGTGTGTGTGTGTGTGTGTGTGTGTGTGTGTGTGTGTGTGTGTGTGAGCATGAGAGTGTGTTTGAGAGCATGTTTGTGGGAGGAAGGGTTAGGATGAGCTGGTATACATAGTGCTCTGCTTTTGCCTGCCTTGTATAGAAACACATAAGGAAAAAAAAAGTGTACATTTTTTTCATAACATTTTCAACAATGTTTATAATGATTACGATTTAAGACAAATAATGAGTGTGATTGAATACTTTTTACAGTCTAGTAAGTTAGTGCAACTGTGCTGAAGTGTGGGTTTGTCTGTATGGAGAGAGTGGTTTATATCTGGGTGACGATGTGGGATTGAGGCGCGAGTGTTAGGATTGACACCTGTCCACAGAGGGGGCGGGATGAAGCGTCGAATAGGATCACAAGTTGTACATTTATTAATTTTCCCCCCTCGAATTGACTCTATGGAACACAAACGGGAGCTATGTAAATACACAAAACCTCTTGCGTTAACGTTTTCAGAAGGAATACCGTTTTCCCTCAAATCTTGGGCATGATGAAGTCAGTCTTACGTCAACCTTTAGGTCACATCCCCACCACATCCACCGTCACCGAGAATGTTCTTAGATCTGCTCATCGCCGGCCTGGGAACGGTCCCAAAACCACCCCATCCTCGTGTGAAATTCATCAGAGAACGCAAGCATAACCTTTCCCCTTTTGTCTCTGAAGGGTTCGATCATGTCGTCTGTGGATTTGATTAGATAAAGTGACTTGGTTGTGGTGAAGTTGCTCTCTGAGCTTTCGTCAAACTGTTTTCCCTGCATTTTTAATCTCACAGGCTTCCAGTCTCTCGTGGCTTTACTGTTGATCTGGCGTTCTTCGTTAGTGGAGCCTATAGAATGTAGCCGTGTCCTTCAAAAAAAGAGCCTGGTACTCAAATCATTGTGACAGGATCACTTTCGACAGTTGTCTCTAGCTTTAACCCCGTTGTATTTTATTTTTTTCTCGTTCTTCTCTCTGAATTCCAGGTTTATTTTTAATAACAGAAAATGCATCAGAATATGGTAGATTTAAGGCACAGAGGCCGAATGGAGTATAATAGCAACTTGTGCTGCTAACTGTTTGTGAAGAACTAGCTCATCTCTTAACCATGTCCAACACTCATGGATGTTCACTTTCTTTTCTTGGTTCCCTGATGTGAATGTGTTTTTTGGCGACTGTGTGTTGGGTCCATTGAGTGATAAGGTTAGCTGGTTGAATTGTTTGTTTGGATACTCAAATCATTGTGACAGGATCACTTTCGACAGTTGTCTCTAGCTTTAACCCCGTTGTATTTTATTTTTTTCTCGTTCTTCTCTCTGAATTCCAGGTTTATTTTTAATAACAGAAAATGCATCAGAATATGGTAGATTTAAGGCACAGAGGCCGAATGGAGTATAATAGCAACTTGTGCTGCTAACTGTTTGTGAAGAACTAGCTCATCTCTTAACCATGTCCAACACTCATGGATGTTCACTTTCTTTTCTTGGTTCCCTGATGTGAATGTGTTTTTTGGCGACTGTGTGTTGGGTCCATTGAGTGATAAGGTTAGCTGGTTTGATTGTTTGTTTGGATGTCTGCTACATATAGTGTAAGCATTGTGACTGCAAAATAAACATCATTGGTTTGTACTAGTATGTGCACATTTTGTGATCGCAACATTAGACCAAACAGTCGTGGTTTTCAAGTCGACATGAGGTCAAATTTGAACCTTTTTGTAATAAACACTCCTATTCTTAAAAGCAGCAGGGTTCCCAAGGTCATTGATTTACAGGAAATTCCAGGTTTTCTAAGTCGTGGAAGTCTGTAGTGAATGGAATCTGCTCAACAATGTTTTATTGGATGGATCTGAGTTTAGAAGTGATGCCTGTTGATGCAGTAAAAGTTCAGCAAAAATGCTAAATAATGACAAAATGTAAAGAAAAAGTCAATATTGGGATACATCAGGATGTTCTCAAAGGTGAACTTTGAACTTCAGCCTCCACATCCCATCGAAATCCTCCTCAAAAGCGGGTTCTGAGAACCATCAAAAAAATTGTTCGTCCATGTTGGGGTTTAATTTTTTTTAACAATGCCATCTATTACTTAAGAGTTGTGCTTTGTTGAAAATCCTGATTCACTCAAATTGACAACATATTGAAAAAATAGGTTGCAAATGCAATTTTGTCTTTCAAACCACAGCAATTCTAATTACAGTACAATCAAATCACACAATACAGAAGCAGTTTTTTCAGTGGGAATTATGTACTGTTATTTATTAAACAAAAGGTGCCACACATTGCAGGAAAATCAAAATCTTTTACACATTTACATAGTGGGAAAAAATAAGTAGGACATTTAACATGTTTCTCCACTGTTGAGCTTTATGTGAAGAAAGATCACCTCTACATCAAGAAGGCCAGTTCAAATAGTAAGCTGTTATGATTGGCTCTTATCTTTCTTCTGTTGTTTGGTTTTTGAATTGGCATTGTGGACAAAGTCATTGTTTCCTTCTCTGTTTCTCGCAATCTCAATGGCATAAAACTGGATTCTGGTCGCTGAAATGAAAATGGAGGGGAAAATTAGGCTTTTTGTTCTTAATCTGTTTCCTGTGCACTTGTATGATGTGTGTAAACTACTAAAAGAAGTGAACGTGTGGCATCACATACCAAATATCGTGTTCACCTCCGTGTAGTCCTTTTGACAGTCTAGACGTAATAATGTACCATAGTTGAAGTCTTCTACAACTCCTTCAAACTGGTTACAAAAGGGCCTCCATTTCTGGAAAAAAATTTAAAGATGGCTTGACCGACTCGTCATGAGTGAAATCAAAAATTAAACATCAGAGTGACGTCACGCACCTCTTTAGCATCCGCTGACTTCAGCAGCTCTGGGTCCAGAACTTGAATACTAAGGTCAGGAAATGCTTCCCGGAATTTAGTGTATATCTGCTCGTCTGATTTTGTTAGTTTTAGAAACTTGGGATCAACTGAGGAAATAAGCTGTAGAGAAATAAACCTGTCAATGAAGCTGGACATTTAAGCCAGTGGTTCCCAACCCTGGTCCTGGACATGACATGCAGAACGTGCAGTGTTGAGGTGCCTCCAGGACCAGGGTTGGGAACCACTGATTTATGGGATCCAACTGACAGGACAGATTGTGACACTCATTCACTTACATTATAGTAAACTTCTGCGTGATTGTAGGCTTTCATAGCCCACATTACTTCCAGTTGGGCCTGATGGCAAACATACAGTATGGTTAGTGTTTTGAAGTGGGGATACTTTTACAAATATTTAACTTATTTTCTTATTCATTTGCAAGTATCAAAACATCCCAACTCACATCATTTCCATACGCCTCTGCTGGAAGAGAGAGCGCATGCGCAGCCGCAGTGGCTCCCTCTACCCCCTGTTTATTAAAGACAGAAATACTCAATTCAGTGGAAAATTGAACATTAAAGTGTATTAATAAATCTAATACGTAAAACCCGTGTCGTTAAAAACAAACGCTGCCTCAAGAGACTAACGAAGAACTCATGTATTCATCAACGCTGTCAAGTACCCTTTTTATAGTACTACCTAAGCAATTTAAAACTGGATGAGTATAAATATCAGTGATGATTAAGGAAATTATTTCGTTATTTTTGCCATATGCCCACAACATGCTTGTTAGCATGCAGGCTAACTAAGATATATAACGTTAGATGTATTACTCTGGGCTCTGAACGGTTATGAAAATTCGCTATATGAGAGCATCGGTTCAATAAAATACTATCACGTTATCATACAGTGCCTTGTGTTTGTTGATAAGTTAAAATAACTAACTGCCTACCAGAGATGCAAGAACATCCCCCGTGTCCATGCTGACGCCTTTTGACCCGGATGAGCTACAAACACGTCCTGATGACAGACAGGTCATGTGATTTAAATGCGTTGTGTTGTTTTCGGTCTGCTGTTCAGATCAGGTATTGCTCGCAGCGGAATTGATTTAAGAAAAAGGTGAAAAAATAATGACAAGAAAATGCATTTATATGATGGAATATAAAATGAAATGGCGAATAGTGCGACTGTGCCCTCTAGTGGTTAAGCTCTGTTACAGATCTCGTTGGTTTTTGTGAAAGTATTTTATTTTCTTGTCCAGTTAAATGTTTTATCTTGTGTAGAGGTGTCATATGTTGGGGGGGGGGGGGGTT
>NW_015557134.1:1608767-1609972 GCF_001515605.1 Sinocyclocheilus anshuiensis | reverse complement strand
AGGGGGGTACATGTTGGGGGGGGGGGGGGAGTTGTGGAAAAATTAACGTTAATCAAATGCAATATTTATTTAAAATGTATTTTAGTAGAATACTAATAAGAGGCTGCACTGCGCCCTCTAGTGGTTGGGCTGTTTTAAAGCCTACAGTTTTTTGTAACGGTGTTTTAGTAATAATGTTACCTTATTTAGTCTTGTTAAGCCGTTATTTTAAATATTAAGAGCTATTGGTGCAGTACAATTAATGTAAAATGTCGAAATACATTCATGTTTTATAAAATGCCATTTATCTGTCTAAATAATAAATGACTTCGGCGCCCTCTAAAGAGAATTAGGTCCAATTAAAGCCTTTCACGCTATTTCTTTTCGTTGTTGTTTTAATTATATCGATTTATTCAGATATCCTTACTATTTCTATTTCGGAAAAATTTTAATTTAAATTAAATTAATTTAATAAAGTCTTTGTTTTATTTCAAAGAGGTAGCCTGTTTAATACATGAAATATATAACGTCAGAAAAGGTGATAATGTGAAGCATATGTGTAAAGACCAGGGAAGGATAAACAATTCCAGTAATTCTACATCGGGTGAATTAAGGGTGATTGGGACATAAGGTCAAATGGGACAGTATAACTACACAGAATTTATTTTCTCACCTAATGAGTGAAAATAAAAACTTTTTTTTGATGAGTCCTTTATGTAAGACCACATCATTAAAATTGGATGCCCTCATTGGTGTGACATCATGTAGGTGGGCGGGGCAGGGATCAAACAGGAAGTTTTTTTTATGTTACTGAATTGCATATTATGTTTATATATATATATATACCATGATCCACCCAAACACAGTTTGAATGGGACAGCATAATTTTGGTTGATTGGGACAGTGCTTAAAGGCTTTGCTAATTAAGAAAATGATTTACCTTGTAATCGAGAATCACTGTATATGCTCTGTAATCAGTGGTTTCCAACCTTTTTTATTTATGCAAGCCCTAATCAACCACAAAAATATTCATGAGCTAGCTAGACTTTTGCTCAAATAAAAATTCTGAAATAGAAGCGTTTTGAAAATAGAAGCATTAGCCTATAGATACACCTTTTTTCAAATGTTTTTGTTGCCGTAATAAACCATATTCATGTTTCTGTTAAAGGTTTGTGCAACTTGTTTGTCAAACAGATAATTGGTGATGGGGCCACACAACCATTTTT
>NW_015557134.1:1592896-1608034 GCF_001515605.1 Sinocyclocheilus anshuiensis | reverse complement strand
CCTTTTTTTTTTTTTTTTTTTTTTGGACCTGAAGCATTTTTTTTTTACTTGTCTAATATTTGATTTTTAACTGTTTTCAATGACTTTTGGACTTCAAGCCTTCTTTTAACTCAGTTACATGTGTTGTGTTGTGTTGTGTTGTGTTGTGTTGTGTTGTGTTGTGTTGTGTTGTGTTGTGTTGTGTTGTGTTGTGTTGTGTTGTGTTGTGTTGTGTTGTGTTGTGTTGTGTTGTGTTGTGTTGTGTTGTGTTGTGTTGTGTTGTATGAATTTTCGATGGATTTATGAAGTGAGAAATAAAGTTGAACAGAATGGGCTCTTAATAATGATGAACAGAAAATGAAATATTACATATACAATTATATTAAAGTATGAACTAACTTGTGCAATACAGTAAATATTCTTACACTACCCTAAATTAATGAAAAAAATGTGCTATCCCAATCACCCAAATGTTACCAAAAAAAAATTTTTTGGCTCAGTTTACAGAAAAGTGTACTTCACGTATCCTTTCATCATAATATTGTTTCCTCCTCAAATAGTTAACATCTTCAGTATTACAGAAATATATATAATGTGTTCGGCTGATGTTTTTCGTTTATGGCAAGAAACCTTGCTCATGTCGGAAATTCAAAAACTGTCCCAATCCCCCTTAATTCACCCACACATGCTGACAGAGAGTCTGTATTCTAGGGAGGAATAAGGGCATAGTGAGAGGAACAGGACGGTCCCAAAACAGCTGTTTTACTCCTATTTTCTCTCATTGGTTGGCCATTCACTGTAAAAAAATGTTTAACATTTCCTTCGCACATTTCCTTCACAAAAGCTACAGAGCGCATTTTTGGGATTATAAACGCGTTCCGAGTCAGCTGACGCCGAAAGCGACTATGATGCTCAAAATGCTGTCTAGGTAGGCAGCTCACTAGTGTTTGAGACGCGGCCAATGTGGCACAGGCATATGAACGCGTGATGCACGCAATGATCTTGAGTGAGTGTTTGAGAGACTTTTGAATTTCTGCATCTCCGGACGGAAAGGACCGAATAAACCGCTGTTTTACAGTCTCAGGTACGATTAGGCCACATGTTTATTTCTCGTCACATAGCTGGGATGCAGTGGAGGATGAGCGGACAATATGGTCAAGTTATTGACGTGTATGGATTTGCGGTCATCGTTTGCTGCTGTTTGGTGTACCTAATGGTGTATTGATGGATGTATTTGTTAATGTTCTTTTCCGTAGTCGATCATAAGCATCAGTAGAGGTATTGTGGTATACAGAGGCACCACCAGACACTTGTCCTTCTACATGCACAGAAGAGTCTCGCGAGCTCTAGAGGACAATTATAGCTTTATTTGAAAATGTCGAACCTTGGTTTAAAATGCCCGACTAGAAAATAAAATGTGTCCTTAGGCCACATAACCTTCTACAAAATCTTAAGACCTAAAATAAGGAATGTGCGCTGTATGGGCCTGTCCTTTAACTGTCCTGTAGCCTACGCGTTATTATTCATGACTCGAGTCATATAATTAACATTATTTACGCAGTTTGCATGTATTATGATTCAGTTAAATTTCGCACGTATATAAACGTTTTTATTTGATTTATTAGCGAATTACATTTTACTCGTGCCTTTCTAGCGTCCCGAAATAACATAGAGATAAAAAAAAAAGAAAGAAAGAAACGAAAGGAAAGGAAAACAGAAAGTCTCATTGTTTTCCTGTCCAAAGCAACAGGAAACTACTGCTTCCTTCAGTCCTGCAGTTTCTCCGTTGAGCAACACTTGTTTGTTTTGTGTGTGTGTGTGTGTGTGTGTGTGTGTGTGTGTGTGTGTGTGTTATTATAAGGCTAAATAAATTAAATATACTGTTATTATTATTATTATTATAGACTTATAATTAGATTTTTTTCATATTTGTTGAAATATTCATCAAAGGAATGACTGCAGACAAAAACAAAAACATTTCCTCATGATCACACTCTGAGTTGACAGCATTAATGGTGGCAGTGAAAAGACTTTCTCATCATCAGATAAGGAGCAAAGAGTCATATGGTGACGTCTTGATCCAGAGATTCTTCACTCTCTCAATGTTATATTTCCTTCTGATATGTCCACCTGTAGCTAAATATTGCTGTGCATTTATTTTGAATTCCCCATGGCATTTGAGAGACTATTTAGTACTGAAATATATGAAGATGAGTAGTGACGGTGCATAATGAAACTTTGAAACAGTCTGAATGTCTGTTTGATATTATAAATCAAGTTACAGCAGATGACCTCCCCTTCCTGCACTGTTTCACTTAGATTGGATTTACATGGAACATCAATGCTAAAGTAAAATGTAATTTCTATCCTGTGTTGTGTTGTGTTGTGTTCTATTCTATTCTATTCCATTTTGCAGTTTTAGGACTATTCAATACTATTCTGTCTGGTTTATATCTATTCTATTCATTTTATTCTGCCACATTCTAATATTCCCTGTCATAATAATTCTATTTTGCCATTTTTAGGGCTATTCTAATCTAGTGTAGCCTATTCTTAATGTCTGGTCTAGATCTATTCTATTCTATTTTTCTATTCTATTTAATTTGACCCTATTTAGGACAGGACTATTCTATTCTATTCTGTCATGTCCTGTTATTCTTTATTAATTCTTGTCATTATTCTTATATTCTGTTCTATTCTTTCATACTCTACTCTATTGTATTCTACTCTATTTTATTTAGCCGTTTTTAGGATAGGACTATTCTGTTTTGCTATATTCTATTAATTCCTGTCAATCTGATTTTGCCATTTTCAGGACTATTCTATTCTTTTCTGTCTGGTTTAGATCGATTCCCTTCCCTTCTATTTTTTAAAAATTCTATTTTGTTAAATTCTGTTCTTTCCACTCATATTCTCTTCGATTTATTTTGCCGTTTTTAGGACTATTTAGGAATTTTTCTTTTCTGCTATATTATATTCATTCCTGTCATATTCTATTATATTAAATTTTACAATTTTAGAAAAGGACTATTCTATCATAATTTTTTCTTCTCTATTATATTCTATTCTATTCCGTTCTGATCTATTCTTTCCTGTCTGGTCTAGATCAATTGCCTTCTATTCAATTCTGTCATATTATATTTTTTCCTGACATCATAATTTTATTTTAGAGTTTTTAGGACAGGACTATTCTATTCTAGTCCAGTCGTTTCTTCCTGTCTGGTATAGAGCTATTCCCTTATCTTTTGTTCTTTTCTGTCATATTTTTTATTCCTTCCTGTCATGCTCTATTCTGTTGTTTTCTATTATATTTTGCCGTTTTTAAGACAGAACTATTCTGCCATATTCTATTAATTCCTGTCATATTCTATTCTATTCAATTTCACAGTTTTTTAGGACTATTCTGTTCTGTTCTATTCTAGGACTGGACTATTCCATTCTAGTGTGGAAGTCGTGGCCTAATGGTTAGAGAGTCAGACTCGTAACCCAAAGGTTGTGGGTTTGAGTCTCGTACTGGCAGGGATTGTAGGTGGGGGGAGTGAATGTACAGCGGTCTCTCCCACCTTCAATACCACGACTGAGGTGAGCAAGGCCCAAGGGGAGCAGCCCCCAACTGCTCCCCGGGCGTCGCAGCAAAAAAATTGCTGCCCACTGCTCTGGGTGTGTGTTCACAGTGTGTGTGTGCACTTTGGATGGGATAAATGCAGAGCACTAATTCCAAGTATGGGTCACCGTACTTGGCCACATGTCACTTCACTTCTATTCTGTTCTTTTCTGTTATAATCTTTCCTGTTATATTCTGCTCTATTCTAATCTGTCATATTCCATTCTGTTTTGTTTCTGTTCTTTTCTGTCCTAAAACTGCAAAACAGGCTGTAATACTTTGTGTGGGGAAAAAAGTGATGGAGTTGTTATAATGCACTTTCCGGCCATTGATGTCTCCTCCTGTCATTGGGATTGCTGTTCAGTGATTCACTAAGAGTGGGAAGCATAGCAGGTTTAATCAATGGAACACTAATCTGATTGAACAAATCCAGCAGTCAGTCTCTCCGCTGGTCTGAACTTCACAAGCTTGTGAAGATCACTGAACTAGGCAAGACAATCCAGAGCTCTGCTTAACCCCCAGGCTTATGACCTGGATAGCACTACATGCGGAATGAAGCTGAGTCTGGAATAAAGAAACATGGCTGCCCGACCACGTGCAGCACATCAGAAGTGATGGGGAGGAGTTAGGAAGGGTGCAGCATGGCCATTGTTCTATCATGAGAGATCTTCAAGAGGAAGGCTTCCTCAGGCTGTTTATGTCAAGCCAGAAACACAAGCACCCCAGCTCCTCAGCTCCTCACATCACGCTCCCAGTGGAGCAGCAAGGCCTCACAGAGGTAATGGATCCTGTATCCATCAGCGTTGCTTGGAGAATTTGCTTCAGACGGAGAAGAGCGTTGCCCTGGTGACGCAACCGACGGGTCTGATTGGGCGTTGGCTGCTCTTGGTCTGCTGACTGAGATAAGTGCATTTCAGTTTGGGTGGAGAGAGAAGTGGGTGGGGTCTTCAAGGCAGCGTGTAGAGAGAGAGAGAGACGACAAGGACTGGGGAGAACGGGAGTGGGATGACAGGAAGTCTGGATCTCTCAGCGTAGGATTTCCTCTTCGTCACAGAGCTGGAGCTGAGGTGAAATCTTGGTGTGTATTGTGGCTTGTTTTGCCTCCAAATGACTGTTTCCTTTCAGACTGATAACGGTTGGTTTTGTGATCCCTTCCTTAAATTATTATTTTTTTTTTAATGAAGTTATGGATTCTTGGTGCTTGTTCCTGTGCAGTTTATGACTTAAATAAGCAATATAATTATTTATTTAAATTTCTAGTTGTATCATACTTGTGTGACTATGCTGTGCTTGGAAGTGTGTTTTAATGGTCCTAGAAGATGGTAATTTTGCCTCAATATGAAAGCTTTCTAATGTCCAACCAAAGAATCATTTTCATATCAGTATTTTTGTCTTGTCTTCCAGTGAAAATCCATCTAAACATCCATAAAACAAGAGTAATTTACTTTAGTGACTGATACACAACACACATACTGATTAAGAAACTGATTTCTTTGCAGTGAATAAGAATCATACTTATATGAATAAGAACCCTGACTGCTTACTCATGCATGCTAAAACTCCCTGTCTGATTGGAGATAAGGACTTTCTCTGGATCTCATGAGTGCGCTGCCTTGCTTCCTTATTAACACGCACTGTTTTCTCTAATGCTTGCCTTGAAGCAGGTCCATTAATCCCAGTCTGACACACTGTGCTGTTTTAGAGGAATGTTAGTAATGGTAGATCACAAGCTTCTCTCTGGTTAATCAGCATGTTTTGTGGTAGTACATATTTTTTATACTGCTATTGACATACATGCCGTTATTATGTTCTCAGTAAATACTGTAAGTACAATAATACAATGGAATAGATTAATTTTAAGCTCTTCTACAAATGATAAGTGTATGGATGCAGCAGCATGTTAAAGTCTGCCAGTCACCATTAAGTATATTTTGTTGTTGCTTATTATTTTTAATTTTCCTTATTTTATCTATAGGTTGGTTAAAAGTTAACATAAGGTGTTGCTTATTTTTATTTAATTGTATTTATTAAGGTTTCATTTGTTAACATTACTTAATTTCATTAGTTAACATTAACAATGATGAATATAGTTAAAGGGATACTTCACCCAAAAATTCTGTCATTAATTACTCACCCTCATGTCGCTCCAAACCCTTTTTGAGCGCAAAAGAAAAAAAAATGCTCTGGGTGTGTGTTCACAGTGTGTGTGTGCACTTTGGATGGGATAAATGCAGAGCACTAATTCCAAGTATGGGTCACCGTACTTGGCCACATGTCACTTCACTTCTATTCTGTTCTTTTCTGTTATAATCTTTCCTGTTATATTCTGCTCTATTCTAATCTGTCATATTCCATTCTGTTTTGTTTCTGTTCTTTTCTGTCCTAAAACTGCAAAACAGGCTGTAATACTTTGTGTGGGGAAAAAAGTGATGGAGTTGTTATAATGCACTTTCCGGCCATTGATGTCTCCTCCTGTCATTGGGATTGCTGTTCAGTGATTCACTAAGAGTGGGAAGCATAGCAGGTTTAATCAATGGAACACTAATCTGATTGAACAAATCCAGCAGTCAGTCTCTCCGCTGGTCTGAACTTCACAAGCTTGTGAAGATCACTGAACTAGGCAAGACAATCCAGAGCTCTGCTTAACCCCCAGGCTTATGACCTGGATAGCACTACATGCGGAATGAAGCTGAGTCTGGAATAAAGAAACATGGCTGCCCGACCACGTGCAGCACATCAGAAGTGATGGGGAGGAGTTAGGAAGGGTGCAGCATGGCCATTGTTCTATCATGAGAGATCTTCAAGAGGAAGGCTTCCTCAGGCTGTTTATGTCAAGCCAGAAACACAAGCACCCCAGCTCCTCAGCTCCTCACATCACGCTCCCAGTGGAGCAGCAAGGCCTCACAGAGGTAATGGATCCTGTATCCATCAGCGTTGCTTGGAGAATTTGCTTCAGACGGAGAAGAGCGTTGCCCTGGTGACGCAACCGACGGCTCAGATAAGATGTGCTATTCCTAGCAGTTACTAGTTTAACCTTTAAAGGGATACTTCACCCAAAAATTCTGTCATTAATTACTCACCCTCATGTCGCTCCAAACCCTTTTTGAGCGCAAAAGAAAAAAAAAAGAAGACTTTATTCAACAATTCGTCCTAACGCGGATACGTTGTTTTCGTTCAAATCAAAGCGTAAACGACGTAAACTGCGTATCCGCATGGCACAGCTGACATAAAACAGCACACGCAACCACTCTTTATCACAACCCTGCTAAAAGTGCCAGTACGTGCGCTCATTGGTGCCCCTTCAGCTGGTGGCGCCCTAGGCGACCAGATTCCATAAAAAATATTTTAATTTGTGTTCCGAAGATGAACGGAGGTCTTACGGGTTTGGAACGACATGAGGGTGAGTAATTAATGACAGAATTTTCGACAGAATTCTTCGTATAAGTAGTTTGTTGAAACATCATCACAATATCCAATTTTTAAAATTCAACAGTAATTCCACCTTGATCCACGACATTTATTAACACATGAATAAATGTTAAAAGACTGGCTGTCCCACTTAGACTGTTATTTTCCTGATATATTTTCCTTATTATTCCTGGCATGTTATTCCAAATGAATTCAGCACAAAAGACAACAATCATTTAGTAATATTTTAGTGCTGTCAAATAATATTATTGCTTTATTTTTTCGATAATGTTGGTTAATGTCTTTTGACATTGTCTTAAGACTTGTTAACATCAATATTGACCATTGACCATTATGAGTATTTCACCAAAAGATGGCAGATAGATTTGCAGTTGTGGTGCTTCATTGTAAAAGCAAATCTAAAAACAATCGGCTCTGGTCTCTGCTGTGTTTTGAGGTGATGTGTGCTATCAGATTCCTGCTGGAACAGCAAACGGCTCAATTCGAAGGTTACCTGTAATGTGCACCACAGCACAAGCTACAGCAGAAAAACACAATGAAATGTATGAAATCGCTGTAGAGTAGGAAACCAGATAGTAAGAATCATACAAATGAAAATATCCTCACAGATGCCATGTAATTATTGAAGTGCTCAATTGTCTTCTCAGCGTGTGAATGACCAGTAAATCAAACTTTATTTGAGCCTGGTGCTCAGGGACTCTTCTTAGCCAGATTGAACTTGAATTACAGACAGCTTGATGCACATGGGTCCCTTCATCTCAAACACAGACCATTTAAATTGTATTCTCAGGGTGATCAATCATGTCAGTAAGGAGGTGCTGCGTCCTTCATGCCAGAGTAAACCTGACCTGAGCTGATTGCTAACCCTCCTAACCAGCAGAGGTCAGGCCAGGGTGGAAAAGATGGAGGTTTGGTGCTCCAATAGATTTCTGTCTCACTGCCCTTTTGTGTCAAAGCTTTGTGTAAAGGAAAAAAAGTGTTAAAAGTGAAGAAATATTGCCTTGTCAACTGACTGAAATAAGTTGAATTACTAAAATTATTAAAACTGAAATAGATATAAATAAAAGCTAAATATAAATAATAGTAATAATAATAAATGACATAACAAGCCCATTAAATCTTCAGCTAAAATTTAAATGAAAACTGAAAATGTCAATGTAAAAGATAATTAAAAAAATTAATAAATACCATAATAGTATATATAAATAATACTTAAATAACATGATACAGAATCTCTTTTCATGGAGATCAACTTACAAAAGGCTTTACTTATAGTTGTCTCTGCATATTAAACTGAACTATTTTATCAGTATTTTTTAAAATATTTTTATTTTAAAATTGGATTTTTGAAATTTGAATTTTATTACAGTATTGAGAATTTGAGTGCATTAAAATAGTGTAACAATGCAAGAAAACCATTGTACAACAGTTTTATTTTTTATGCATTTGAATTGTTTTAAGATGAAATATGACCCAGATTTTTAAATGTAATGCATTTCCCTTGACATTTAGTCTCTTTTCCCCTGAAGCAAGGCATGAGCAGTCAAAACAAAGCAGAACGAAAAAACCTCTCGCATTACCTTGAGTGAACTTCCAACTCCAGCAAATCAAAAAGCTGTTTTTGCAAAAAAAAAAAAGCATCTTTGTCAACTATTTTAATGCAAGGAAATGGATTCAAAACGCCTTGCGGCTTGTATCCCGCTCAGAGAGTGTTACTTGTGCTCTTTTCATGAAATATTCAAGGCTCATCCTTATATGAAATTGAAATGACTGAAATTCTAATTAGCACATTAACCATTGCCAACCCGAGACCATCTGTACGGAGTATACTCGTCTGATGTTTTCTAATGCTGGAACCTGATAAATACTGTGGTCAGTTCTCAATTCTCTGCTCATGGTGAAATTGGGTGAGCAATCATGATGTCACTTCCCCTCCCCCCACACTAACAGGATGCCGTCCCTGCATCTAATGAATTAACATGTAATTTCATAAAGACACGAGATCAGATGAATGGTATAACTGTTCTCCTTCATATTTATTCATACTGATAGCAGCTATTCACATTGATACCAGTCAGTTCTTCCAGTATGGACAAAAACATGCGGTTCATTGAAATATTAATAAATATTACAGCTACAGTATATTATATAGGCCTATAAATAACACTACACAGAATAGCAGTTCTTGGGATCAACTTTACGTTGTCTCTGCATATTAAACTGAGATAGGAGAAAGTATTTTAACAGAAAAAATGACCCACATCGACTTTAATATTCATTTTATGGTACCTTTCTACCATAAAACAAATGATACTCATCGAAGCTGCGTGTGGAATAAGCTTGTTATGCATGTATCGTGTATTGAGTGCTGAATGAGTGTTGAACGCCCTCAGTGGGAGGCTGAGCAAATGGATCGCCTCAGACTGAATTTCAGGATCGTTCCGCTGATATAGTCTGCTAATGTGAGATCTTCACAATGTTGTCATTTCAGCTCTCGTATTTCTAAAACTGTGATTTATATGAAGGTAGAATTTAATTTACGCTTACAGTCTTATGTACACTTCCACAACTCTTACCCTGCGTATGCAAATCTTTTTGACGTCATTCTACCTTCATAGATTTATATCAAAACATAGGATCATACAAGACCATTGTTATATTCCATTTCCAACTTGCTTTTTACATTTTCCGAAGAAAATATGAGTGGTACCACAATGCTGGGTTGTTGTGGTGTGATTGCAAAGCCATTGTTTTGTGGTTGCTAAGGTGTTCTGAGCCATTTTTAGCACACTGCTGTAGAATTGCTATGGTTTTATAGATGGTTGCTAAGTAAAAGCGGATATACTTAACCCCTTAGTATGGAAAATACTTTACAAAATAGAGTTTTCCCCTAAAATATCTAAATATAACAAGATTTGTGAAGATTTTACTATTTACGGGAGAATAAATAGGTATTTATTAAAGAATAGGTCAGGTTTTTTTTTGTTTTGTTTGAAGAAAGACGTGGTTAGCTTTAACGCCGCTTTAGCATTGTCATTTAGCATGTCCAAATATCCAGCTAATAATTCATTATTTATAATACTTAAATTAATTTGCTTATTTTTTGAATTCATGTTTGGCCTTTTGTGCTTTTTTGCAGATCTGTGTAACTGGAAGAACAAAGAAAGGAGTTTTATAGTTTACCTCAGTCATGCAGAAGGTAATGTATGTGGATGCTATCATGCTTGATTTGTATTTGTTTATTTTTTTCCAAGTTCATTTCACCTTAAAGCCATTTTTGCCAAAAATCGTCCATCTCCTAACACTAGAATTTCCATAATGTTTATATAGCTTTTCTCAATTCCTCATATGTGGACACTAACCTCTATATTGTCTTTCTGTCAAAGTAAACCCATTAAAGTATGATCAGATCTGCAGTGGGTTTTTTCACTTAGTGAGAATGGAAAGGGGGCATGGCTGAGTGACACACATCATCAGTTTGATTGATGGCATTACTTATAAATCTTATTTCTCATTAACAACATGTCACTGGATAGGAGCAGTTAAATGATGACCTCTGACCTTTTTGCTCTGCTCTCCCGCCACAGGCAGGGACGGCCCCGTCCTCCCAGGGTCCAAGTGCTCCTGGGTCCCCAGCCACCTCGATTGTGGTAAGTAAAACTTTCAGTTTCACAGATAACACATGCGTTCTGTTATCTGCCATAAAGCACATGCTCCACATCCCAGTTCCCAGGAACCCCGTGAGGCATCTCAGAGGACAAGCGTTTCTTTCACTCAGCCTCTCTCTTTCTAACTCCCCAAAGGCACGAATGGACAATCAGGTCATCGGATATAAAGACTTGGCCGCCATTCCCAAAGACAAAGCCATTCTTGAGGTGGAACGGCCAGATCTGATGGTGTACGAGCCGCATTTCAATATCTCAGCCCTGGATCGGATAGGTCACTCCAGAAGCAGAGAGGTCAGAAAAGAACGAGTGTGTCTTTAGATCGAGTCTTTGTTTCGTTGTACCATCGGGAAGCATTTGAGAAGCTTTAATGTACGTTTTACAACTTCCACTTCAAGTGGGATCAATATACAGTATATGTGTTTTGGCGAACGGGAAGCTGGATATAATGGTGAGGTGTAACTTTAATGCTATTCGTCGAGCTTTGTTATGCATGTGAAATCATTTGTGTGTGTTAAAGAGCCACAGAGCCATTGGATGTCAGACGTTGAAGACGATGCATGTACAGTATGTGTGTGTTCTGTTTTCTCTCCTTGTCTCCTCCAGAGATCAATGTCTCCTCATTCTGTCTCGCCTCCTCCTTCCCCAGAGGTGAGCCATCAAGCCTCTGTCGATCAGAACTCACACTAGTCACCGATCACTAGCTTTAACCACCACACTTATCTTCCTGGACACTTCCAGCGTGATTGTTTTACTGAGCCACTCAATGAATGAAGGACTTTCAGTTTCAGAATTACATTTCAGCTATGTTTGCCAAAGCAAATATGGCAAATATGTCTTTAGTTATGTTTAATTCATGTTAATGATAATGTAAATAATTACATTTATAATAGTTTAATTGGCCATAATATGAAAATAATTAGCAGCATATTGTTATCATTACAGAATTGTAATGATTTTATTTTTATTCATTATAATCATTGCTATTAATTAGAATATTATATTGTAGTATTCAATTTTTTAATCATTAACATTTATTAATCATAATAGTTAAATCTGAGTTCTTCTTCACTGATTAATATTATTCATTCGTACTTATTAATTATTATAGTACAGTATTTGAATATTGTTGTAATATTGAATATTAATTAATATTATTACAATTTAATGATTTTATTTTCATTTCTTTAATTCACATTATTGTGTTGCAGTCATATAAACATTATTTAAAAAAATAATTATTTAGCAAATCTCAAAAGGAATACTCTCTTATTATCCATAATATTTTTTTTTTTATGTATTTATTTTTTTTAGTTCTTGATAATTAATTAAAAAAAAAACTACTAAATTGTAATATCTGCCGCTATTAGACATAACATGACAATTATTAGTAGCATATAGTTATCAGCCAGAAGTATAACATGATTTATTTTTAATTAATAAATTATACTGTTCATTATAATATTATATTGTAGTATGTATTTTTTATATTGAATATAAATCTGAATTAATACTATTAATTATTAGCATTATTAAACAGAATATTTCAAATGTAGTCTTTCATGAATTATTAATGTTATTATTAATTCTAATTCTTTTAATTAATATTATATATTATAGAATTATGTTGTAATGCTGATGTATAGATCAATAATATTATTACAGTTATTAATTATTTTATTGAATATAAAAATGTATGTCTTTCATTTATATTATTATGGTGCAGCCATATAAACATTATTCAATGAATCCATAGTTTTTAGTGTTTCTTAAAAAAAATAAAAAAAATTTGATATTGACCATGTATTGGTTATTGGCAATAACATGAAAATAATTAGGCATATTGCCCTTATGCATTTGAACATGATTTATTTTGTATTCATTAGAATTAATACTATCCATTATAATATTATATTGTAGCTTTCATTTTTTTTATATTGAATATGAATATGAATTCATACTGTTACAGCATATCTGTATCAGACAGAATTATATTATTGCACATTCATAATTAACTATATTTAAACTAACTAGAACACTGAACAGTGGAATCAAATGCCATTCTATGCTGCTGACCACTCTTAGCATATTTTACAGTAAGGCATGTCATATTATTGATGCAGGCAGTGAAATATGATGGCCTGGCTTCTGTTAACATGCTGAGTGTTTAAATTATGCCCACTCTTATGATCAGGATTGAAACAGGAATGTACGTCACCATATTCAAGTGCTTCATTATTAGCATTCCAGAATAATAGAAGGTTTATGCAGTTCCCCTGTTCTTTCAGATATTTGCTTCAAAAGAGTCAAAGGAGTGGTCAGAGCAGGGCTCCCCAGGAGGCTCCACAGTGCAGCTCCGCAAAATCAGCCCCGTGCAGCACTTCCACAGGCCGGGTACTTCAATCACAGCACAGCGACACCTTTCAGAATCATTCCAACGTGTGTGAGCTGTAACTGTACCTTTGTGTTTCAGACAGTGGCACCAACATCTATAAGAAGCCACCAATTTACAAACACGGTATTTGTTCTTGTATTATTTCATACATATAGTTTTCTAGTTAGTGAGCTTCACCTCACTCTTGGTTTTCCAGGGTGTACTGAAAGATGAACTGGTCACATTATGCTGTTTATCTTGTCTCTGTCCTCAGACGGACAGACGGGAACGTCTCATAGTAAACATGATGTGATCATTGAGTCCTCCAAGTTCCCAGCAGCCCAGCCGCCTGATCCCAACCAACCTTCAAAGATAGAGACAGAGTACTGGCCCTGTCCACCCTCTCTAGCCACTATGGGTAAATGCTCAGCAGCTTCATATTTCTGTAGCCCCTCCCACAGTGACATTTGATTGGTCCAAACTCCCACTCCACATCACTGCATACTGAAGGTGAAACGACTGAAATGTAATGTCCCTGATAATATTGCAGCTTTAGAGAAGCACGCAGAGTTGATTAACTTGAATTAATCAGAGATGATTCACTTTTAACATACAGTATATGCATTTAAAATGTAGTTAGTATAATAAATATAAATATTATTAGTATAATAATAATAATAATAGTATAAAAATAGTATAGTAAATATTATTCATTATAATATTATATTGTAGTATTTTAATATTATTGTGCTATTAAATACAAATTAAATAAATGTAGTCTTTCTCCACTGATTAATAATTTAATTTTTATGTAATAAAATAATTAATCATACAATATTCAAATATTATATATTGTAGTAATCTAATAATAATGTAATATTTAATATAAATATTAATACTAATCAATCTGTACTATTAATAATTATTATTAACATTATTAATTATAAGAATGAATATTTAGTCTTTGTTGATTATTATTATTATTATTATTGTAAATTATATTATTTTTAATATATTGTAGTATTCTGATATTTGTAATGTTAAATATGAATATTATTCAATTATTAATTACTAATATTAATTACTAATAATTACTAATGACTAGCATTCATTTTAATAATTTAAATGTCATTTTTCTCCACTGCTTTATGATTTAATTTTTATTACTTCTAATTATACAATATTACAATATTATATTGTAATATCCTAATATTATTGTAATATGAAATATAAATATTAATTAATGCTATATATGAATTACTACTATTATTAACATTATTGTATATAATAATTAAAATTGATGAATTTATTGATCAATCAATATTATTTCTTTCAAGTTATAATAATTATTATTATTGTAAATTATATTATTTGTAATATATTGTAGTATTACGATATTATTGTAATACGAATATTAATTATTCATTTTAATTACTAATGACTAGCATTCATTTTAATAATTTAAATTTAATTTTTCTCCACTGGTTTGTGATTGAATTTTTATGACTTCTTATTATACAATACTACAATATTATATTGTAGTATCCTAATATTATTTGAATATGAAATATACATATGAATTACTACTATTATTAACATTATTGATTATAATAATTAAAATTGATGACTCTGTTGATTAAATCAATACGATCATTTCTTTCATAGTCATAATTAAAACAATTGTATTATACTCTAGTATTCTACTATTACTGTGATATTAAAAATGAATATTAGTGAACAATAATTATTAACATTATGAGTTATAATAATTAGAAGTCTCTCTTCACTGATTAATATTTAACAATATTTATTTTTACTATATATATGTATATTATAGTATTTTATTGTGGCATTCTATGTTGTAGTATTCTAGTATTGTTGACACGATGCGCAAAACTCCGCATTTGAACAGTCAATAGCAAATACTTAAACTAATAACAAAACATACTTACAGTAGATGATTCAGAAGTGTCAGATTGTCATAGCAAAGTCAGAATTTAGCCTTTTTTTTTTTTAGAAATAGCCTTTGTGCACAGCCAGCCTTGTACTCTTCTAGGTTCAAAAAACTGTCGTCCATAAAATGCGTT
>NW_015557134.1:1574400-1592371 GCF_001515605.1 Sinocyclocheilus anshuiensis | reverse complement strand
TAGAACGAGCCGTTTTAGGTAGGTGTGGCTGACTCTTAACTTTTATAAAGAATATCTCTTTGAATTTGAGACTTCAGTTTTTGCAACTTTACAGATCTTCTTTATGCACCAAGAGCTTGTAAAACTCCAAAGAGAAAGGAACAATTGAAATCGCATCATATGACCCCTTTAAATATGAATGTAAATTCACTCACTCACAGAGATTGAGTGGAAGAAGAAGGCAGCCGAGCAGGGAAAGCCAATCGAGGACGATGAGTTTGAGGACCTGACAGAAGATGCAAAGAGACTCCAGGAACAGGAACTTCAGAAGGTGAAAGCAGGACATCGATACATCAATACTGTCTACATAAATCAGCCGCTGCGCTGGGAATATTTCTCTATGGCTAGAGGATGAAGTGTTTTGTTTGAAGGCAGTGCTGGAAGGATACGCACGCACAACATTAATGGAGCTCGCTAATCATGACTGGGCTGTTTGTTTTTCAGATACAGTCCAACTTGGGCAAATTGATCCTGGGAAACGATACGCCTATTTCAGTAGTTCTGTATTTTAAACGCTCTATAGAAAATATAAACATCTATTATTTATCATACTTACAGGTTGTGATTCAGTTGAGTAGCTGGTCCAAATAAACAGGATACTGATCCATCTTTCAGCAGCAAGCATTTTGTGAATCCCGTGTTGAACTCCCCGAGATTAGAGAAGCAGTAGATTGACGTGTTTGTGGGCGGGGTCAAGTTGTTCTCGGCCGGCCAGTGTAGAACATAGGCGGGAATTATTGAAAGGCAATATTGGAAATGGCATAATAGGGGCACTTTAAAATCAAAAATTCATAAATATTCATTATATATGAAAATTAATCATATTATTACAATTATTAATGGTAATAAAATGACAAATTAACAAATGTATTCTATCTTTACTAAATAATATTATTTTAATATTAAATATGTACATTTAATAATAATAACAATTAACATTATTAACTGCAATTAAAATATTCTGATCTGTATCATAATTTTTTTTTGTAATATGAATGTTTTATTAAATATGAATATTAATTCATAATATTACTTATTAGCATTCATTATTTTAATAAATACATTTCATTTTTCTTTACGGATAAATATTTTTCTTTGCTATATTAAAAATGACCATTACAAATATTAATTATTAACGTTATTCACTGTAATATTAAATATGAAAATGCATCATATTAATTGTAGTAAATAGCATGTAGTCTTTTATTTACTGATTCATATCATACATTTTTATTTGTAATATTAAATATTATTAGCGTTTTTCACATCTCTCTGACCCTTAGATGTAAACGCTTTTTTTTTTTTTTTTGCTTCTATACCTTTAAGAGTGTGTGTAAATTTGAATATGTAAATACTGTTTTGATTGGTTAACTTCTTCACACTTGCTAAAAATGTGGGCTTGCTGTCACATCCAGTATAGTTGGGATGGTATAAATATTGGTAGCCACATAATCTGTTTTAAGTTTGGGTGTCATTATAGTACAGATTTGGAAACAAACCATTTTTTATTCTGAGATTATGTTTGTTTACATACTAACTACATACACTTTTATATTTCAGAATATCAAGGTTGATTTTTAAATGCCCCTTTTAAAGATGGGCTGATGTTTAAGATGTTCCTGTAGCTCTTTTGAGTCTCTGATGTGTGTTTCTCTTCATGCGTGTAGCTGCGGTCTGCAGACTTCACCTCCACAGACAATGGAAAAGCAAAAACAGGTATGGTCAAAAATGTAGTATACATAAGCAGTGTATTAAAATACTCATTATTTATATGTTTCTGCTATAAATTCTATTATCAGCATAACACAATTTGAGTGAGAATCCACAAATATGAGGAAAATATTAGTTTAATGTCACTGTATTTTTCTGATTTTTCTTTCTATGTTCCTCAGGTGTACAGGTAAGAAGATCTCACAAGCATGGCTGTTGGGTTTTCTAATAGGCTCTGGCATTTCCTGCTACTAATGTATCTTTACCCTGACATTAGCCTACACTCTTTCATGGCTTCAGACTCATTTGATCTCCACACACTGTTTGCACACTTAATAATAGAATGAGGCTGATTCATTATTATGGATGTAAATGTACTCATATGTCTCATATTGATCTCCTTTGTCCCGGGGGGCATTTTTCGGGGCTGGGGTGGCGTCTTCATAGAATGGCGATTCACAGAGTGGGAGAATGGACAGAGGAAGCTCTCTTCCTAGTATTCTGGAACAGAAGGTGAGGCAGATCTTACGAGACCCTCCAAAGTTTTCATGTTCTGCTTCTCTCTTCTAACCCCATGCCATACATTCACTCACATCCATGTTGCTTCTAAGCCTCGCTTCCATTGAATGCAGAATTCACTATGACGCCATCCATGAAGACAATATCGAAGTGAAAACTTTGGAGGTTGTTTGTGTAGTGAACATTCTCCCGTGAGCAAGCTGCTAATATGTGACGGCCTGTTTACTGTGTCCAGTCAATCAAAAAGGACGAGTACCGCATAAGATGTTACCAAAATGTAATGAAATCTCATCTCCCTTCAGATATATCCATATGAAATGCTGGTTGTAACCCACAGAGGGCGCAGTAAACTTCCTCCAGGTGTTGACAGGACCAGATTAGAGGCAAGTCACAAATAAGCACTGGTTAACCTTGGTTAAAAAAAAAAAAAGTTAATGTAACAGTTTAATGTCCTTGAGTTTCTTTGCCATTATATGCTCAAAAGAATTAGCAAAATAAGTATATATATTATTATTTTATTAATAACATATGAATAATAAATCTTATAAAATTATTATAATTCAAAATTATTATAATAAAAAATTATAATAATAATAATTACAAAATGTGTATTTATTTATTTTTTATTTGTGGTAAACACAAACATTTGGAAAACAAACTAATAATAATATTATTATTATTAACAACAATAATAATAACTATTATTATTATTATTATTATTATTGGATATAGTAACTGAACATTATTTATTTATTTATTTGTGATTGTGTGTTTGAGGGATAATAATAATAATACAATTTATTGAAAATATATATTTAATTTATGAAAACATCGAATACATTTTCATATTTTTAATAAAAAATTAAAATAAATATTTCTTAATGTTTTTTTACATTTTCAAACACTCCTAACACAAATCGTAAATTATTATTATTATTATTATTATTATTATTATTATTATTATTGGATAAAGTAACTGAACATACTGTATAAACAGATTTATTTATTTATTTATGATTGCATGTTTGAGGGAAAATAATAACAACAACAACATCATTTATTAAAAATGTATTAATTTTATTATTTATTTGTATTGTTTTCCAAACACTCCTACCACAAATGCATAAATACATTTTTGTAAAACATTATTTATTAATTCTAATATTTTCAAATAGTTCATTAGTATTATTATTATTATTATTTTATTATTGCATTTTCCCAAACATTCCTACCACAAACAAATAAATACATTTAATAAACTAAATAAATAAAGTAACAAAATTTTAATAAACTAAATAATATTTTATTATTTTATGTTTAAATATTTTATTGACATGGTGATACTATGCCATACATACGATACTACTATTAAATGCTGTAAATAATATTGTAACGTAATTAAATATTGATTGCACTATTTGCTGAAGTTAAGTTGGAGATGTTTTCCCGTCTCAGACCGCACATATAAACTGAGCGATTGTGGTGATTTTTGTGTTTTTAAAGCGTCATCTGTCTCCAGAGGAATTCCAGAGCTTATTCGGAATGTCCATCACAGAATTTGATCGTCTGTCACTATGGAAACGGAACGACCTGAAGAAGAAAGTGTCCCTTTTCTAACATTTGGACATTTGGACTTGGACACTGAACCCTTTGCCCTCCAGAGACGCCAGTAATATCCACTCTAATCTAATACGGATGCTATGCAGACATTTGAAGATAAGCAAGGAAGATGACACCACATCACCAGATGTTATTTCACTCACATGTACAGCAGTCTCTGTACGTCTCTGGTGTATATAATAAAGACAGAATGAAGACTCGCGCATCCCTACAGTCGCTCCATATCTCAAAAGTCGGATTATTAGTGATGGAATATCAATTTCATAAACTGCTCCAGCCGTTTCTTTACGCCTTACATCGATTTCAAATTCTTAAAGTGCCCAGAGATGTTTATAATAATAGGCCTATATATTTACACAAAGTTTTAATCGTAAACATCACTTTTTTTTTCTTTTTCTGTTCACTAATATTCCACTATAAACTTAATTTATTGTATCCCAAACACATATGGCACTTTATTTATTCTTGGTGTCGATATGTAAAAGTTCAGCTTTAACAATCACTAGATGAACATTTCTAACATTAAATGTTCATCATCATTCATTAAAAATGCATGGACACTAAGTTTACATAATTTATTCCGTTTACCGATAAAAGCACTGCGATATACAACTTCTATTTGTGTTATATTGTGGACTAATATGAAATATGTAAGCTCAGGCTTGCTGGTAAGCTCTGGCTTTGGGTTCTCGTACACTGTTGGTGCTTCATACAGTAGGTTGCTTGTAATTACTGAACAACACTAGAAGATCTTTGTTCCACACAAAGCCACTCCATTTTCTTGTCGAAGCATACTTGTGTTTTTACTGCCTTTAGTAGTTGGTCTCCATTGCGGTGTCTTTTAAAATGGCATAGGGGTTATCAAATCATGCATCGCACACTTCCAATGGAGACTGTCCAACGATTATGTGTCTGTTCATAGTTCTGTGTTTCATCACCGTTTTTATGTAACGGTGTAATGTTGAAAAAAAAATAAAAGCTTCATGTTAGAATTTGTGTCAAGCAAACATTTTTGGGTCAATTCACTGAAAAAAAAATATGTTGCATTAATATAATGATCAGCTAACTTTGCGCATGTAGTGTTTTGTTAAATTGAACGAAACCATTCAAAAGTTTGGGGTTTGTACGATTTTTTTTTTATGCTTTTGAAAAGTGTCTTATGATCACCAACGCTGCATTTATTTAATCAAAAATACAGTAAAATAGTAATATTGTGAAATATTATTACAATTTTAAATAAATATAATTGATACTGTAATGTAGATATTCCTGTGATGCCAAGCTGAATTTTCAGCATCATTACTCCAGTCTTCAGTGTCACATGATCTTTCAGCAATGTAATATGATGATTTGCTGCTCTAGAAACATTTATTATTGTAATTATTGATGTTTTAAACAGCTGTGCTGCTTAATATTTTTGTGGAAACCGTGATACATTTTTTTTCATTTTCAAAATCTTTTTTTTTTCCGGATAATTTGATGAATAGAAAAGTTCAAAAGAACAGCATTTATGTGAAATAGAAATAATTTGTAACATTATAAACGTCTTTACTGTCATTTTTGATAAATTCAATGCATCCTTCCTGAATAAAAGTATTAATTTCTTTAAAAAAAAAATGTTTAAACAGTAGTGTACATTTACACAGTATGTTGTTACTAAATGTTTCAAGATTTATTTTTTACATGTATTATATTTTATCTTATCATATAATTTTTTTATAATTTTGTGCAATTTTTTGTTCTTTTTTATTATTATTTTTTTAATATTATTTTATTATTTATAAAATGTATTTTATTATTTATTTGTATTATTTTACTATATTAATGTAATATTTACATGGTTTTTCAATGCATATGATAAAATACCTTAGAAATTATAATAATTTACCAATTACCTGCCCTTTAATGTTTTAGCATTGTTAAAATAATGACCATTTTAGTGAAAGAAAAGGGAACTTTCAGTGTGCCAAGCAGGGGCGCCCCTAAGGGGGGGAAAGTTAGGACGATTCTAGGGCCCACGCACTTTTGGGGCCCCCAGAGATCTGTTTTATTAGTAGCAGGACGATTTGGTCAGTCGCACATTTTAGTTTTGCTATAGAAAATCTACAAATTCACACTCTGATTACATAGAGCAGGAAGCGCATAGCAACCAGATACACTGCACGCAAATTATTATTTAATTATTTTTGCCACCGTTTGCCACACTAAACTTAGCAATAAACACGTTGAAAATAATACACAATAAACATGTCTGTCAGAACGATCTCAAAGGAGGCTTTTATTAAGCAAATCAAGGAGTGAATTACTCATCCACTGTTTTAAAAAAAAATACTTTAGCTGGGTTTCCACAGGCAGGGTCAGAGTTATCTATAGTGTATCAAGCTAAAGGTTTTTGGTTCATAATGTAGAACATTTTGAACATTGCATGCTGTATGTGCATAGGTAGCTAGCAAACAAGGAATACAGCTGTTAAGCTAATAGTCACATTTAGCTGAGTAAGCTCATGATTGAGAAATGTTGGGTACTGCTGGAAATGCTGCTATGGGGTATCATATTTATTATTTGAGGATTTTTTTGTTTGCCCCAGTGAAGCTTTTCTATTAATATAACTGATCAAGTAGTCAAACCCATTCCATATCAGCAGAATAGTGTGGTACAGAAAGTCTATGTCCATAAAACAGGTTCTGAATGAATTATGTTACTGATACCTAATGGTCAAAAGCAATAGCAAAAGTAATAGGTCAATATTATTAAATTGCAGACAAAGATTTTGAATAGCTAGGTTGGCTTGTTCACTATATTGCCAAAAGTATTGGGAAACCCCCTTCTAATGAACAGGTTTGACTACTTTAGTCATTTCTAATTTTTAGTAAAAAAAAAGCATATAATGCTATTCTAGGGAATTGTGTGCTTCTAATTTTATACCAATGGTTTGAACAGGACCATTTTCTATTCTAACACAATGCCTCTGTGTATAAGGCAAGGTTAAAAAATAATAATAAAGATTGATTCAGTCAGTGTGGAAGAACTTGACATGGTCTGCAGAAAGCCAAGTCCTAGCAAAGATGGAAACATAATTCATGTATTTAAAAATTGTATTTCCATCGTTGTTGCCACAGTTTTGGAAGTGTCTAAAATGATTGAACGCATATGTACAAGTCATTGGTGTTTGGCGATGAGTTTTTTTAGTTTTATTGAGTTTTCCCAATACTTTGGGCAATATAGTGTATGTTTGGTGCGGTAGGGGGCCCAACCTCATATTCTTTCATAGGGCCCAAAATTGCTAGCGGCGCCCCTGGTGCCAAGTATTCACCGATTTTAAGTAACAAATGAGGACATTACAAACTTTACTATTACTAACATTTTACTATTACTAACATTACTATTTACTCCATTTATCTTTTTTTTTTTTTTTTTTTTTTTTTTTTTTTTTTAAAAAAAAAAAAAAAAAAAAAACTCTATTTTTTTTTCCCTTTTTTTTTTTTTTTTTTTTTTTTTTTTTTTTTTTTTTTACAAAACCTAATTATTTTCTTATTTAGAGAATACCAGGCACTGCAACTTTAGAAAAGTGTTTTCCTTTGTGATTTATTACTGGCCTGTTTTTCACTGAACACAAGGTGTCAGCAGTGTTCAATACTATAACAGGCCCATATAACTGTGAGAAGTGTCTATTCTGAGACTAGCTTTCGCATGAAATATTTAGAAATAGAATTAGAAATAGTTTTTTTTTTTTTAATCCTGAAGTACCATAATAGAGCAAAAAATAAAATAAAATAAATTACGCATTAAAGTTAAAGAAAGGTAAGAAGACACAAGTGGATCAACAGGATGTTAAATGTCCAAATGTTGGAAATAGTTGAATTTTTAGAAGTTAACTTTTACTTACTATATCGGTACTGACTCTGCTGCCTCCTGCACTCACCTCAGGAAACGAGCTGTCTATAATGTGGAGCTGAACTGGATTTGCAGGAGCGCTGCTGCAGATCTCATTGTGTGATTAGAGAGGCAAATCTCAGGTGGCCCATCAGGTCATTAGACTTTGCTGCCATGCCTTTCACTTTCTGGAGGTCTAAATGGGCTTCTGGCTGTTTTACTCCCACAATAGAATAACTGGAGACAGGTCACATGACCTCCTATGAGTCAGATCAAGACAAAGGGTCGCCGCAGGGAAGCCAAGTGCTCTGAAAAACCAGCACCTTCTGTACAACCAGATCCGAGCCAGCCTGGTTCAGTGAGTCCGTTTTACCCAGTCCTACATTGAGCTTATCTTGAACATGGCACACATGGCTTAGAAACGCAGGGAGCATTTCATGTCTTTGCAGCACGTTAATGAGCGTGGGTTTTAGAAATGAATGACAATTAATGAAACTTTGCCTGTATGGGTTCTGACGCACGTCATCTTTGGCAATGCAAAGATGTGAGAAGTAAAGCCTGATATTTTCCATAAAGCAGCATTAATTCCAACTGTACTACTTTGAAGTTTTGGCCCTTTCACTGTTCATTATTAGGTGTGACTAATATATAAGCATGGCTTTGTGTTGTGTTTTACACTTAAATTCATTCGGCTCACGTTTCAAAGTGTTGAAAGACTTTGAAATATCATCATCATCTAATATCATCTCATTTATTATTTCCTGTGATGCAGAACTTGATGATGGTGCAAAAACAACCTTATATCCTATCTGATAACTTCAGCTGGTCGGCTTGCTAGCTTTTGAATGTCGCAAAGCATTAATGCACCAAAACCCCATGAATCTTGTCTTCCTATGCTAGATTAAGGTTCAGTGAAGTTCAAGGTGTCTTTATCCCCCAGAAGGGGGCTATGGGGGAAATGCAGATGGTAGAAGCTGTCACTTCAATGGAGCAGTGTTGTGGGATGGATAAACCAGGGCAGATGGCAAACCCTGAAGTGAGAGGCTTTCATTCAAAAATTACATTTCAGTCCACAAGTGGAAGTGTGCAGAAGGCCATGAGCAGCACTCCAAAAAGTTATGTGATGATTCTCAGCAGCACGCTTGCACTATTTTCTTAGCTCTATAAATGATGCATCTCGCCACTTCATCACAACTCTGCTAGATGTTTGTGTGGTTTAGTTCATGAGAGCCACTGGGGAAACATATTTCACTACACTTATTAGCATTTATCATTTAGCATGTCCAATTTTCTTCAGAAAAAATAGGAGGCAGAGCTATCTAATAGGGGTCAGAATCAGTTGGATTCATAAGCTCTTGAAACAATTCACTTTTATTCCAATTCCAATTCATTCGGGAAGGCCAATTTCCATTAGGCTATAATAAAAGCATTTCATATTTTCAAGGAATTTCATATGAAATACAGTCTCTTTTTGCTAATGCTGTACAGAGCAGTGTTTCAGGTTGATTGATTAGAGAATCAGAGAGCTGATTCACTTAAAAAAATGGATCTTAAGAGTTACTTGTTTCAGAAATCGGGCAATGATTCATTAAAAAGAACCAGATCATTTTGTTTGTGGAATTCTTAATGGGGTCATCAGATGCCCAGTTTCTATAAGTTATATAGTGGTTCAAACGCATCATATTGTGGTTTTTGAGACACAGATCGGATGATTTTTCGGATAAGCAAGAAACAAGAAAAAAACTACTTAAAGCTCAGAGAATGACAATGCTTTGAAGGGTTTCTGACAATTTTATGTGTATGTATCTTACATGCTGAGACGTGAAAGAGGAATCAACCTCAGTGGTTTAAAATTTCTTGAACGTATAAACTGGCAAATTAATCTGCGAATCACATTTGTGCCGAACGGTGGGGTCTGGTCCATACGAATCTCGGATTGTTTTGGGAATAAGGCTGCATTTGTCACGGTGTATAGTTTGATTCGCTGAAAATATATGGCTCATATGAGTCATCTGTTTCATAAACTGGGCTTCACTGGGCACGTCGTATGGTCTTGATAACTCAACAGAAAGACATTTCTTGTCATTATATTGTACACACTCTTGTTGCGTAGCATACAGACTGCAAACTCACATTGACCATCAAGGTAAAGTAGGATTTCTTTTGGTGAAAAGCTAACAGCACAGCACACTTTTTTTCGCCCGTGCAGAACATGCCGTTTCAATGCTAGTGTGTTGCTTAGCAGTGTTTCTAGTAGGTTAGCACAGGAGAAATGCTGTAATAGTACAAAACACAAGCCATTGTCGTAAGAAATCTTGTTTTGCATCCTGGTGCGAGTCCACTAAATACCAGCCACATTATGTAACCAACACTGAAAAACAAGAAGTAGCATGTAAATAATCTGTTAATCATTCAAGTTTAAAGAATTTATTGCAATTTAATGTTTAATTAAATTTAAATTTGATGTGTATATTCATTTATATGTTTATGTATTTTTTTAAATTTTATACTGTATGTATTGCTACTTATTTCTTATATAAAAATTTTTTTTATTACTTTATATAAAATCAGTAGGCTATTTATTTTGCATTTCAGCTGTTTTCACCTTTCGTCAGATTTAAAATGCTGACTTGAGCGGTGAAGTAAACAAATTAGTTCTAATTATATTCAAGACCTATGCCATATGGTAAACAAGCCACTTGGGCTTCTAAGAGTATGCTAATGGAATACATGTGCAATTGAATATTTATTAAGGTAATGTTTATTAAGAAAACACGAGTATTGAGACAGCTAGATTTGTACACCATCTTCCAAAACAAACACTGATTGCACAGCATGTACAAGCAGAATACTGACACAAGCTCACTGACAATATGTTGACTATGAGGTTCAAATTCTAAACTGAATATTCAGCACATCTTGTCACAATATATGTATATACTTTATACAAAGTTCTTGAAACCCATTGTCAATCAGTGTCTTTCACAGTTCAGATTACATTACAGCAAACACACTAAAACAAAGACAACAACATATTTGTACATTGTAAACGTGTAGTTCTAAAACAAAGGACAATAAGGCAGTGTGAAACAGGCCTAATATCTACTCATTTAATTTCCAAATGAAAAATGTCATGACAATTTTAAAGGGTTGTTAAAGCAATGCACATTCATGCAGATTGACATAGTATCCGAAGTAAGCCATCAAATTTCTGATGTAGCAATCACTGAAACTCTGAAATTACTACCCTCGCCATCTTGTTTTAATTATTTACTTTTATTATTTTATTTTATTACATTTACTTTTTTGGCCTATTTATTTGTTTAATGAATTCATAGCTGTATTGTTAAAATGAAAGGCCATATATCTTGTCACTCATATTAAGATTTTATCATCTCATGTAAAATTCAAGGCTTTACGCAAGCACAACAGATGTATCTAGCTGTGCATTAAGGCCCTTTTACTCTCCCTGTGACTCGCATCATGCTTTGACCTCCACGTGAAAACCATTGCTGATAGCATCACAGAAGGTTGATTGGACAAATTTGCTATGTAGCATAAAAGCTGGAAATGTACAGAATGGACAGTGAAAAGTACATTGCACAAAATAGAAAAAGATTAGTTGAATGTGGGTTCAAGAAACTTTCAACCCAGGCTCATTGGGAAAAAATTTCCCTGAGGTGACATTTTTGCAAAGTGATTTTACACTCTGGAAACAGTTTCGTGACGCTTTTAAAGTGATGAAATGTTCAAAAATGAACAAAAATGTTAATGTTCAAATCACTTTTGAAAATATTGTGCCACATAAAATCATTCCTAAAATGGATTGTAGGTAAATTTTCACCTCATCCAGCACCCTTTTGGAATCTCAGGTTGTTATACGGTAAGGGTCTAGCAGCGCCCCAGCTATTTTGTTAACAAAACCAAATGTGAGATAAAAACTGGCATGGTTAGTGCCAAAGTAGCTCGCTTCTTTTATCATGATTTGAGTTTCACTGGACTCACACCCAAGTGCTCTCAATTGCAAGTGCATCACTCAGTGTACCAGGTGGGCTACCAAGCAAGTTTACTATGCCAGAACAGCCATGCACATAAAGCTGCTTCTGTGAGACAAACATCAAAATATATACAAGTATGTAATTGTTACAAGGTTTTATTATAGTATTGTGCAAGGAACCTAGTGAAAATAAGTCTCTATTAACCAATGATCTGCCCTATAATCATAATTTTTGTGAAAAGGAATAAAAGTTATTGATATTCTCTTCAGTGAATTGTATGTATAGAAAAATTTTTGGAGTTTTGCAAGTGGGTAGAGGGACAATTTTCCACTGAGCCTACGTTGGAAACTTTACAATCTTAGAACGTTTTTAGTGAATCAGAATTATTGTAATTCCCAGTGAATTCTCTCCAAACTGTGCTGCTTAACTTGTAGAAGAGTCAAGAAGATATATATTTGCACCATCCCATCATATAAACAGATTGTGAGCAGTCAGAGCTTTAGAGCCTCATGCACTCCCATAGCTGAGAGTCGGCGATTAATGTTTCGATATCTGCAGCGTAGCAGGTCTTTATAAGTTGAACGTAGGTCTCGGTTGAAGAAGGCGTAGATGAAAGGGTTCATGAGCGAGTTGGTGTAGCCCAGCCACAGCAGTACCCGTTCCAGCCAGACGGGGGCGCAATTGCAGAGCAGGCCACAGATGAACGGCCGCGCTGTGGTGAAGAGAAAAAATGGCAACCAGCAGAACGAAAACACTCCCATAATCACCCCAAGGGTGGTGGCTGCCTTCTGTTCGCGCCTGAAAATCGAGGCACTCCGCCGTTCGCGGTTCAAGAGGCAGGAGAGGGTGGAAAACTCTTCAGTAGCTGTGCCGTTCTTCATCCCATGCATGCAGAGCCCCTCTACGGTGGCCAACGCTGCATCGGGACAGGCCATCTGAATTGGGGGAAGGGTGGTGAAGTGGTGTTTGGCCCCACTTTTGCGGGCAGCTTTGAAAATCTTGTAATACATGAAAAGCATGACCACCATTGGGATGTAGAAGGCCACAGCGGTGGAGTAGAGGGTGTAGCCCACATTTTGGCTGATCAGACACACTCCCGCAGTGTTGATGTTCTGAGCCCAGCCGCAGAATGGTGGCAGAGTGATGGATGCCGATACCAACCAGACGCTGACTATCATCTTGGCCATCAGCTGTCCGTTCTGTCTCGCTGGATAGGTCAAAGGCCGAGTTATTCCAAGGTATCTGCAGAAACAGAGGATAACGTGGTTAATGAGGTAACTTCAAATTACGTGTTTTAGCAGAGAACTGCATTCCTCAAAACAACTGAACCCAAAGATCTTGCATCTGCAGTACCCCGCAATATGCCAGATATGGCTCAAAATACCTCAAAAGCACCAGACCCGAGAAATCCCTACTGACCTGAATTTCACCAACAACCTGAGTGGAAAAGATGTCGCATTCACAGCTGAATCTCCGGCATGTCAGATTATCCAACTAATTAAGTGACTTAGTCCACAAAAGTAGATATTTTTCTGCCCAAAAGGATTTTTGAACAACACTCTTAAAAAGGTACCAAAAGAGAGTTCTTGCAGTGATGCCATAGAATAACCATTTTTGGTTCCACAAAGAACAATTCGGTGAACAGTTCCTAAAACAACCATTTTTACTTTGTGTATACATGATTTTATTCAACGATTTCTTCTCTTTCGCTTCAGACTTCGACCCGCATTCACGTCAGTACCACGAAGCATGCGTGTGCATTCCTCTGCTTGTAAACAAGCATCCGGGTTATATGTCAGAACGCGGCTCCTGCGTGTCGTAGTACTCTCGTGAACGTGCATCGGAGACCCGGAAGAGAAGAAATCATTGAAAAAAAGTAGTTATTTTTGTTTTCTAGTATTCTTCACATGGACTATTTTAACAATGTCCTTACTACCTTTCTGGACATTGAACGTGGTGTTGCTGTCTATGCAGGGTCAGAAAGCTCTCGAATTTCATCAAAAATATCTTAATTTGTGTTTTGAAGATGAATGAAGGTCTTATTGTTTTGGAACGACATGAGGGTGAGTAATTAATGACATCTATGCAGGGTCAGACAGCTCTCAGATTCCATCAAAAATATCTTAATTTGTGTTCCGAAGATGACCGAAGGTCTCACGGGTTTGGAACGACATGAGGGTGAGTAATTAATGACAGAATGTTTATTTTTGGGTGAACTATCCCTTTAATGGAACTATAGATAACTTGGTCAAACTGGCCCTGCATCTGAATATGCCTACTTCACTACTACATAGTGAGCGAAAAACAGTAGCTTGTCTGAATTCACTGCATAAAAAGGTAAACGAAAAGTACCTAGATGATCTACTACTGTATTTCTGCAGAGATTCTCGAGTCGTGAATGGCATTGAAATGACAATTTCAACATTTATGTCTCCATTTCATTCATACTACACACATTCATACTATATATATATATATATATATATATATATGTGTGTGTGTGTGTGTGTGTGTGTGTATTGGGCCTTTGAGGTCAACTTTCCGGCAAAGTTTAGCTGCAACCCTAATCAAACACACCTCAACAAGCTATTCAAGATCTTCCGGATTATTAGAAAGTAGGTGAGTTTAAACAAGGTAGGGGCTAAACTCAGCAGGAAAGTGGACCTTGAGGACCAGAGTTGAGAACCTCTGATACAGAACATACCTTTGGTCGCAAAGTTCGTTCCTCACTAAAAAGTACCTTCTCAAAGAGTATGTAATTTCGGAAGCTCCATTGGATTAATTTACATATTAGAAATTGGTTGGTATTTGATACTCACAGTCAGTTGTTAATTTCTTATGAACGCTCTCAGCAGTAAAAAAGTTCAATTTCTTGGTACATGTAATGTTTGGATTAGCAATCTTTCTTGCTGCATCTCTCTCTTCTCTTTCTTGTGTAGTAATACAGTTGGGGACAAAAGAAGGAATATAGCTTCTGTTACAAATGATCTAATCTCACTGTCCACATCATTGTTGTCAAGACAGAAATGCACCAAACTGTACATTCTGTAATTGGTGCTGTGGCTTGCTGGTTATTGCAATCCAACATGATGAGCCTTAGTGCTCATGTGGGTGACATGAGTTTGAATCTGTGAAATTGAATAAAATCACACACTCTACAGCTTTCCCACATATCACTGCATTCATCAAAATCTGTTTCACTGCAGTGAACATTTCAAAAGGCTTCAGCATAACTAAAGATTCTATGGATCTAAATTTTGAATGTAACATACAGTACATTGGCTTCTCTTTACCTACTAAAGCAGAAAGTCTCTATTCCCCTGCCCACCTCTAAAAATAAAAGCTTTCATTTCACGCATGAGAATCCCTCTGATCAAGGAAAGGCTTAGAGACACACTTATTGGATCGGACACTTAATGTAGTTAAAACCTTTCATACACCTACACAGAAACTCCAAATATATCGCTGGACCATGAAACCATTTCACATTAGTTTCTAAAATGCTCTCTTTACCTTTTTTTCCACCTGACAATTAAAATATAATATGTTTTAGATATAGCCTATTTAACTATTTGAATTAAAAAAATATTTGTATTATTTGCTTTTAAAAGAGATTTTGTATGCCCAACAGTATTAGTGATGTTAGCGAGGCACCACTCATGATTTGCTGATGTCTGAAAGCCTCTTCATGGCATAATACGCTGTGATATCAGCTGGATGGACATATATTGATGTTGAGTACTGTCTACACTTGTTTGCTCTTTGTGCCCCCCTTCATACCAGATGAAATACAGAACACTTGCACAAGCCTCTCAGAAAATAGGAAATAATAACTGGATTAAAACAGTACTTGGTTTATAAGTGCTATTGGAGATGAACAATGTAGTCTGGGGCACTTCCATGACTGTGGAAGATCAATCAAATGAGCAGAAGTTACTGAGACGCTTAATGAGTCAGAAATGCTTCAAGAACCATAAGCAATGGAAAGCAAAACGTTTAAGGGACTGCAAGGACAGACACTGGTAGCTATAAAATGTTTGAATGAAAGCATGTTTTGCTTTCCATTATTCGGTCTATAGAGATGGTGCATAAATCAAATGCAGCTAATGCTAAACGGAAGTTTAACAAGCTTTCATCCAGTCAGACTGATGAATGGATGTGAGTGTGATCAGTTTTGCCAGTGTGTGAGTATAGTATTTCAGTATTTCTGTAGCAAAACCCAGTGAGATGCCTACGTAGGGTATTTTAAGGCATTATAAGTGGGCTGTTAATTGTTCTGCCTTTTAAGACAAGTTCCAAAAGCAGGCCAAATTATGAGTAGAATCAAAGGTGTCCATTACAGAGAAGGCAATTCCAGAATGCAGACAAAGTGTTCTAAATATATTTAATTTAGTACTGAAAAAATATTAAAATTTAGTGTACTTAAGATTTTTTTCAATAGTGTTATTTTTAGTATTATTTATATACTGTTGTATTATCTATTAATATTTTAAAGTAGCTTTTATTTTCATACTTTTAAATTTCAGTTGAATTTAAGTTTTTATAATTTTATACGTTTTTGTAACTTTATTGTTGCTGCCACCGCCGCCACCATGTTGGGAAGACACTGTGTGTTTCGTTGCGAAAGTGAAAATACTTTGTTTGGCCTTCCAAAAGAGGACACGACTAGAAATCAGTGGTTAAGTTGTATTTATAACATTGTTCCAGAACAGTTCAACCCAAATATTCAGATGTGTGCAGTGCATTTTATGGAGGACTGTTTCCTGATCCTGGTAGAGTAGACTACAATGCCGGCTGTTCTGACTCACAGACTGTAAGTACGTTTTCATATTTAAAGAATTTGCCACTGACGATTCAAACGCGAGTTTTGAGCAGTGTAGAGTAGCGCTTGTTGTTTGTCATTTCTCCGATCACAAATGCAGACATGGTTTTATGTTTACGCAGTGCGATGCAACGCAGCACGTAAAAAGACAGTATAAGTCATTACAATCCTTAGAGATTTCTACGTGTTTCAGAAAGGCGGGGCATAGAGGAGAAACAATAATGTACAGTATGTGGAAAATAATATGTTTTTTTAACCTTAAACCGCATAAACACATTTCATTACACCAAATACACAAAATAATGTTCTTTTTAGCAGCATCATATGACCCCTTTAATAATACAGTTTCACCATTAATTTATTTCTTTTGAGTTCAAGTTTTTTTCCAGCTAAATTTTAATAAATAAATAATTAAAAAAAAATTATAGTTTAGTTTAAGTTAGCATGCAATACTGTTTTTAATGCTTAATAGTATTGTGCTCTTAGCTTAGCAACATGCTAACATCAAACTATTGAAATCAAGTGCAAGTCAAGTCTTTTGAGTATATTTGTATGCCATTTGTAGCAATCCAAATGAGATTCCATGACAATTAGGGTGTTCGCTTAGAAAGCAGTTCCCATGTTGGCAACTCAGTAGGTTTTGGACACTGAGGTACAGGTACAGTTATTGCCACAGAAATATTGAAATACAGCAGTAGCCACAGCTTCGTGTAAAATACAAAAAAAAATGAAGTTGTAAATAAAACTCCTGCCATTTCTTGTAATTATTTGTGAAATTCACTTGAGTGAAAATTGTTTCAAATCCAATCTTTTTTCAATGTGGTCATAACCCTCTTGAAGAACATAAAATCAAATATTCCCGTACATATCTATTTTTCTCAGTTCATATTGATTGATTGAAGGTTGTTGGAGAGCTCTTTTATTGAAAAGAAAAGGTTTAGTAAAAAATGAAAAATCTCCAGCAGCAGACCTTGGTTGGTTAGTATTTTATCATTTTCTTCTAAATGAAAACCTAAAGTTGCCTTAAATTCTGGCTTCAAAGTTGTAGAGAAAACTTTTCACAAAGCTGCAAATCTCTTTAAAAGAGTATATTTCTACAGCCAACTTTAATCCGTGAATTATTTATCTTCAGCACTTGAAAAATTTACTATTCACGGTATAACTTTAAAGGTTAGTGAAATAGTCTACATCTTCAGGGCTGTGCATCAAAGCCTAAAACTGTTTTGTAGCCTTGCAGGCTTAGTCACTCGTGAAACAAAGTGAAAGGATTGTTTTAAAAATAGGCATAATTCTCAGCCCACAACTAGGACATTTTTTCAAAGGTCATTGAATAATACTGTTTAAATCATGACAATTAGGAAGAGTGTTTGCAGCAAAAAAAAAAAGATAA
>NW_015557134.1:1573619-1574357 GCF_001515605.1 Sinocyclocheilus anshuiensis | reverse complement strand
AGGGGTTTTGCAGAAAAAAAAAAAAAAAAAAAAATCCTACAAAAAAAAAAAAAAAAGAATCATTAGCTGAGTACAGAGTATTAAATAATAGATTAATACTGTGAATGTATATATATATATATATATATATACATATATATACTCTTAAGAAAAATGGTTCTAATGAAAATGCTATATAGGACCTTATTGGTGTTATAAATAACCTTTTTAATGATAGTTTTTCATTAATATTAGTGTTAATATCATGAATATTAGTATTATTTGTATACATTATTTATTCATATTGTTTTTTACCCCTCTATCTGCCTGGTCTTATAATATCTTGAAGTGTCTATTAGGGTTTTACATAAAATCAACAACAACAATGTGTCAATTAGTTACTTTTATTTTTTTTAATGACGTAAAATTGTAGCAAAAATGACAGTGTTCTAACATCAGTTATTAGCAGAATACATTCATGAATGACAATGGATATTGAACTATTGAACATGAGTAAATACATAAAGTAGTAAAACACAAAATAAGAATAAAAAAATAGATGTGACGAAGACCAAGTTTCAGTGAAACAATCACAATCCAATCATTTTGGTGATTAAGTGGTGATTTTTCTCTGCAGATGATGAAGTTGTGGGATGCGATACATCTGAAATACACCATTGAGCTTAGAGTTACAGTGTGTCCATGTGTTTGTGTAAAAACAATTATGTTTATGAAGGCCAAAAGCAAAAATGGACAATA
>NW_015557134.1:1562677-1573515 GCF_001515605.1 Sinocyclocheilus anshuiensis | reverse complement strand
TGCTGAAAAGGACGATCACTAGCCTAGCCAATATGAATTCCACTTTCTCTTAAAATACTAGGTTATTTTAAGAGAAAGTGGAATTCATATTGGCTAGGCTAGTGATCGTGAAATCGTGAACTCTTGATATGAACTTACCTATCCACACTGATCACACACAATGTCATAATTGATGCTGTACAGCACATGACATCCATCCCAACAAAGATGTTGCAGAAAACCTCCCCAAACAGCCAGACGCCTCCCGTCAGGTCAGTCACGATGGCAAAGGGCATCACGGCCACTGCCACAGACAGATCAGCTATGGCCAGAGATACTCATTGTCTCTTTTACTTAGTGGAGAAGAGGAGAGAAGTTTCCACAGCTTAGCAGAGCTGCACACACTTATATGTTACAAAAACTAAAAAAGAGAGATAAGAACATGTTTGTTTGGAAACCAGTTACAATTTTAAAGTTAAATTTGTATTTAAATTTTAAGAATGAAATCATTTACCTGTTGAGAGTGTGTTGACAGTCTGTAGTTGGATCACTGAACTCCAGAAAATCAGTAATAAGGACCAAGCAGGGTGTTTCAACATGCAGTTTCAACTTTGTCAAAGAGCACCAAAATTGCATACACACCAGGACGCAGCTTCAAAGTCTCTAGTTCATCAAGCCTCAAATGACATGGAAGCATTTTTAATGCTCAGTTTATTTATTTAGGGTTACTCTAGTGTTTTTGTCTTTCATTTTTACAAAAATTAATCAATTGAATACCCCATATGCTTTTCAATTTTCATAAAAAATGTGAATAAACATTATGCAATGCTTAACAGACTAGAAGCTCATGTATACTTTCAATTATCAAGGAGACATTTTGACATTTTAGTAAATAGTTTTAGTTGATATTTTATAAGGTTTGGAGTCAAAAATACAATTAAATGCTTCTTTTCTCTATATATGTGCGTTGGAGAAAAATCATAAATATTATTTTGCAATAGCTCAGGTACAGGTAGATTTTAACAGTTATTTTTTATGATTATTTATTAGAATTTTTGTTTATTTATTTTTTATTAATTGTTTGTATTTGTATATTTTTAAATTAATATCAGGTTGGGCTGGTTTTAACAGGTTTTATTGGGGCATGTTGTCGCAATTTTTTCAGTGAATATTACTTACGAGTATTTATTTAGATTATTAATACATTTCTTATATTTTTATCGTTACAATAATTTTTTTTCTGTAATTTCTATATAGATTTTATATATAAAAGATAAAAATTTTATATATATTTATACATAATAGAATTTTGTTGCATATTATTTTCACACCATAACTGCAACTTATGCATATAACTACAACTATGCATATATTCTTCACGACACACACCGCAATCACAACCAGCGTGTTGCCCATCACAGTGACCGCGGTGATGGTGCTGAGCATCATCCCAATAATCACTGTCTTAGTCAAGTCCAAGTCCAGGGTCTGCTGCTCCCCACACGACTCATTACTTTTGGGCTCCGCTGTGGTTACTACGGTGGGGGAAAATTCAGTTGTCCCATTGAGAAAGGCGATTTCGGTCTCGCTGGAAGCCCAAACCAGTTCAGCAGCGCCATGTGTCGTGAACATCACTGTATCGATATTTTGAGCGCGAGTAATCCTTCCGCGCGCCTGAAGTGGACAGTCAACCTCATGGTGCCTACGACCTCTGAGTCCGGCAACAACCAAATACACGAAAAACCCGCTCACGAAGTCAACGAAGAGACGAGAAACACACACTGAACTCTCTCTCAGCCTCGTTCCGCTGAGAAAACACGAGCTATAAGTAGTTTTGAGAGCCGCACTGTGAGTGAACCTGCGAGTAACCCTGATAGACGCTAAAAATATGCTTTCAGCCCACGCCACTCAAACATAATGTATTGTTTGAAGTATATGGATATTGAGTTACTTTATGGTGACTTTATTCATATAGAAGTCATTAAGCAACATTCTAAACGAATATTCTGGTTCTGGTTTCTGATTGGTCAATACCGCGCTCGAATCCTGTTTAACAGCGTCGATATCACTACACAACTAGTTTTTGTTGCATAGCAACGTTCTGTCAGCTCAGGGGTTTTGTTTTGGAGCGGAATTATTTCACTTTAGCTATTAATATTCTATTTTAAATCTAGCTATTATTTTAAATTGTATCAAAATATTTACAGTAGTAATAATAATAATCAGAATAATAATTCAGGCAGAGCGAGTTGTCTAGTTTTAATGCATTCAGTCATGACCAATCCAGTTCCAAAAGACTCTGGTAATGAAGCACTCTCACACCTTTCTCAATGTGTTGCATATAAAATTCATAATTATCAGTTACGTATGTTACAGCATGATATCACATTTCAGAGGGGATATTCAGATATATTTTGTAGCCTAAGCAAACACTCATTTTGCTCATATTATATGTTCATGCAAAAAAATCATAGCGCCCTCTCTGTGCAGTAGAATGTCGCCCTCTGCTGATGAATATCGGCTTCAATAACTTTCCATAGGATAGCCTACATCAAATTAGCTATATTGGAGATATGCAACCTATCTGTAGATAGTCACCACTTCATACACTGCAATCTTTACCGCTTTAAACGTATTCTACTGTCAATTTAGCGCTCTCTTTATTATAAATTTATATTTTAAACGTACTTTGTCATATTTATACCATCTTTATGGCTACTGTGTGTGTTGTTGAATAAACAAAATTATTCACCGTTTTGATTCAGATTTATAGCCTAAAGAAAAGAAAACAATAGGTTTGACATAAAGCCTAAATGAGAATATTTTCCCCATACTCAGGTGATTAAGGGGTTACATTTTAAGTCTGTATTCACTTATACATGCTGTGTGTGGTGTCTAAACAATTAAAAAAAAACTTTTTAAAAGTCAGCAATTAAATAATCGAACGTTTCTTTATTTGACCACTGGGTGACAATGCTGGATTACTGTTTATTAATTCTCTCCTATTCATAATTCTAACCTGCTCCTAGTGTCTCTATACTGTCTGGATATAAAAAAGGTCCTCTAACTCTAGCACTTTCTATTCTATTTTAATTCTACTTTATCTATATTTATCTTCTTTTTTGTTTTATTTTTTATAAAAAAACAACAACAACAAAAAACTAACAAACACTAGCTTCCTATTTTTTCTATTCTATCTACTTGTTAGCTTTGGATAAAAGCGTCTGCTAAATGACTAAATAAATAAAATAAAATAATATACACGTCATCCAGATAAACGGATTATCCTAGCGGATAATTGTATAGCGATGCATATAAATGACTTCATAAAGCGTTAGATGTGTGTTTAAAACTACACTACCCACAAATACATGTGCTGAGCAGATGCCGCCATGTTATAGGAAATCCGTTTGCACTATGGTATGGACAAGTTTAATCCGCAAGAAGGGAGTCAGGGCGACTCAGCGGATCGAACAAGAAAGGAGAAAGACAAACCAGCGAGACATAAAATTTGAGCGTTACATTAAACACGAACCAGAATACGCATTTATTATACACAAGCCTCTGTGGTCGCTTGACAAAAACAAGCAACATCTGGTGCAGAGCCTTTTTATTGTCGCTTGCCGCTCACTCCGCCACCCCTCCTTCATAGAGATGAAGTCTGAGTCATTTTTTAGATTCGGTTCTTTTGAACAGTTCGTTTTAAAGAACCATTTCAACAACCAATTTTTGATTATTTTACGTCATTACGTATTGCGTCACCTGCGTGGCATATAACACGTTAAGCCATTTGTAGACACATATTGCAATTACTACGATTTTTGTTATGAGTTTTAATAAAAAAGTTTTTAATGTGTCCAGATTAATTGAAGTGCCTTACGCATTTCCAGTTCTTTCGATTAGGAATAGTTAAAATGTTATTAGTACATGATTTAAATCAACGCACTCATCAGTTCTTGGCTCATTGTGAACAGGACACGTCCAAAAGAGACGGTTCTTGGTTCAGTGAGTCGGTTGACTCGAGAACCGATTCAGTCCTTTTCGTCAACGAACCGTTCAGACAGGAATTACGAACAGGTTCAAACGATTCCCTAAAAAAGATCCGACTCAAGCGAACGATTCGTTCACGAGTCGGACATCGCTACTCCCTCAGAGAAATTGACAGCAGCTGGGTCGCCTGTGTGAGCAAACCCGAAGGACAGACACGGCAGAAAATAAAACTCTGCCGTTACAGTGGGCTCCCCCTTCCCCTTTCCCCCACCGTTTGAGCGTACATATCAACAAACCGACCCCGACGAGCGCTCTTTCTCCGTTTCCCCGCTCTTACAGCGGAGCGGTCAGGACTTTTCTTCCTCGCGAACTGAAACGTCAGTAGCTTAGCCGAGCTAGCGGGCTAACGCGACTAGCTGGGTTCAGCTACAAGGAGGAATTACAATTGTTCCACCGAGACACTGAAGGATGTCGGGGAAGGAGCAGAATAAACAATCCACCACCGAACGGCTCGTCAAAGGTACGTTTTCTATGTGAAACAGCACGTTTTTATTCCGTTCGTCTGGTTGTGTGTTAGCTAACCCGCACTGGTAGCTGATGGGTGACATTCAGTTTTTGTGTAATATAAATATAAGCAAGTCAGGACATCTGTTTTGCTGACTGAGTTTTGGATAACTTAAAAAGTCTAATGACACACATGTTGATGGTTAATTTGACAGGTCGGCTCAGGCTGCATGGGATGAATTGGCATGAATTAAATTAGATCAATGAAGTTTTAAGCTCTAGTGTGCAAACATTGCGTAGAAGCAAAGCTGTCATGGTGAATTAGACCATTATAGGGATATTAGTGTGAATGCATGATACTCAAAGTGGTCTGAATATGCAAAACCCCTGGGATTCATGAAACTGAAACTGCCAAAGCTGTCAAGTACGAAAAATAAACATTTGATTTTGCATTGCAGGTGTTTTTCTGTTACTATAGGAGCATATATTACTATAGGACTATACATATAATCTTAAAATGAGAGACTGAGAATGGGAATATATATTTTTATGTAAACTGATTTTGGTGGGCTTAACGGCTATAGTTAATATACATAATATACAATTTTGTAGTTATTTTTAAATTTTATATGTAATATTTTAAAATAGAAAATGTATGCATTTGTGTGTGTATTATTAATTTAAAACATTAACTTGAATCAGATTTCGAAATTTGGCTGGCTTTATGCAAGCGTATTTCAGAAATCCCGTAGGTTTACATTCATCATCATTGCACAACAATTAATTCACTGTAGTACATTTGCTTTCATCCTTTTTCTTCCTCCTCCTTTAGGGCAACATCAGTGAGAACTGTGTCACTTCAGCTTTACTCTTTTGTCTGAGGTAGAACAAAACTAATAGAAGTAATCCATGTGATCCCAATTAACCTCGTACTTATAATCCTATTTTAGACACACAAAAAGATTGACCCTTGGTTAGGTGATGCATTTGTTGCATTTAAGCATCAACTCCTTATCAAGGGCTCGTGGGAGTTTTTTATGTCAAAGAGGTGAGACGCAGTAGAGTACTACAACTAATTGGATCACTAGGTCTGTGGCTTCATTGGTATAGAGGCATCCGGGGAACTTTGGCTTGTTTTTGATTAAAACTAGTGTGTCCGCTGACATATATAGTGTGCTCTTTCCTCTCAGTCCCTTATGTGCTGCTCTGTCAGCTCGCTGTGTTTTGGCTGATCGAGCTCAATTAGACAGTCTCTGTAATGAGCTGATAGCACTGGGCTCTTTAGTAGTCTAGTTCTGCATCCATAATGACTTGCATCTCCATTCCCAAGTCAGACCATTCAGCTATCTAAATCGCTACAGACAAAAAAACCCTCCTCATTAAAAAGAGCCGACTCTCTTTCTGTCTAGAATCCCTGTTCTTCTTTTTTGCAGGAACAGGAGCATTTCAGCTCCAAATTGGTTCCAGGTTTCACTGAATGCCTCCTTTCAGTTTAAGCACTCCAACACCTGGATTTTACGCCACACGTATGCGTAATCGCAGGCTGTCTGAAATTTTTTTTTGTGGGATTTGTTTTGTAAGCCACGATGGACAGACATCTGCATGGAGAGAGGTTTGAACTGGGGAATTATAGTCAGTTATATGCAGTTTATTTATATAGCGCTTGACACAATAGAGATTGTTCAAAGCAGCTTCACAGTATTAAACAAGGAAGTAACAGAATCAGTGATGCCAACTTCATCACATATGGGGCAATTACAAAGAATCAGGACAGTGGAGAGGGAATATTGTCTGATGCAAGTATTAATTGTAGATTGTTAGCACCTTGAAAGCGCTACTACCCAGTGACCAATCAGTGTCGTGCACCAGCATTCTTCTACCACGTCTGCGATAATTCTGTCTTAGCATATTTTCTGGCTGATGAGAGATGAATTCAGTCGACTCAAGTGTTAAAAAATGAAAAAAGCTTGGTGAGAGCATGCCGGCCTGTCCTTTCGTCCATTGTGTTTGGAAGGTAAAATGACTAAAGCTTGTGTTTAAAATGACTATAAGCTCTGCGAGAATGAACTCCAGCATGATTGAAGAGCTGAGTGGGAGTTGAGGTTCTCGCCAAGGCCGCGTCTTGATGAGTCCTCCCACAGTTAAAGCACGGAGCGTGGGGAATCAAGGATCGCAGTGGCACTTTTCTACTCCGCATTCATCAGCCGAGCCGTGCTTGGAACAATGTGACGGAGGCGGAGGAAAGATGAGGTTAAGTGCCTTTAAAAGCTTTCATTAGTTGCTAGACATTTCCACGCAACTCTTTTCTCACTTTCCCCTGCTGAGAACGGCGGATAGTAAGGTGGTTGTTGTGTTGTGCATTTAAACATGGGTCAACAGTCAGTTGAAAGCTTGAAAGGTTAGCATGAAAGAGCAGTTCAAGCTGGGTTGCTGTCTCTGGCTTTTTTATTTTATTTTTTTTGGAGGGGTTAACATCAACACCCTGCCCATCTTGAAATCGTATCACCATCTAATGCACTTCATCTGGAAATGAGCGAGTTATGCAGCTGATGCTATAAAGTTTTGGACCCCTGTCAGGCTGATGGTGAATTTGATGTTTTGGCTTATTTACAGATAGAAACTAGAGCTTTCACGGTCAGCGTCACCCTGCTTGTGTAATTATTCTGTCCTCATGCATGATTAACGGACCTCAGGCCCTGTCTCTCACCCTTTCACCACGGCTTTTCTCTCTAGGATCGCTCGTACCGCCCAAGATAGCTCTCGTCATCCTTGCTGAGAACCTCAAAGTCCATGTGTTTTCTTACCTACCCAAAAAAAAACAGTTAGTGTGATAAAACCACAGATCAGGCCGAATACAGGAAGTTACGCCTTTTCTAGCTTCCTTATTAATATACATGCGGTCTGGTCCAGAAGTCTCTTAAAGGGATAGTCCGCCCAATAATTCTGTCATTTACTGCAGAAAAAATATATTTTGTAAAATATTTATACTATACTGATAATATAACTGTTTTGTCCATACAATACAAGTCAGTGGGGTCCAAACCAACCACATCAGACCCCAGTGACTCCCACTGAATGGTCAAGCAAACTTGGAGACATTTTTCAAAATGTTCCTTCCTTTGCGTTTCACAGTAGCAAAGGTTTAGAATCATATGCAGGTTATCCTTATAAGATTACAAAAACCAACAAATGTATATTTGAAGTACTCCTGTTGGCAGAGAATGAGTTTGCATATTAAATAAGCCCGTCTCAGCAACATTTCCAGTTTTTGTTGTTGTTCAATTTTTTTGTTGTCAGCGACTCGGAGCACTTTTCATACCCTTTTTTCTGGCTGAAGAACATATAAATTTTGGCCATATCGTCCAGCCCTAATTTGAAGGCATTTAGATCTTTAATGGTTGGACAGCTATGCAGTGAACAACTCCTTTTAACTGGGCCTTCATTGGGTTGGGTTTTGACATCATCAAGGGCCACAAGTGTAGTACAGTAGCCTCACTGCTAGGTAAATACGTATTTTTGGTACTTTGATAGTAAAATCCCCCTCCCGCCCTGAGGGCTTCATTTTCACATGCAAATGCGCCACACTGAGAGGTTACACATTTTCTCTGCCATCGCCACAGAAGGGTGAACTCAACCCTCCAGCCAGATAATAGCCCTGTTACAGCTTTAGATAAAACAGGCAAATGAGCAGGTGTTCTTCCTTCATTCTGTCAGGCATGAAAGATTCGTTGTTTTTCTCTTCCTCCTACTGGTATGCAACAAGAACAACACCCTCTAATGGTTTCTGCCTGAACAGAATCCAAAATCATCAAAAATCGGTTGGTTTTGTAAACCCAAACCGATTCTTTGCTCCTAATTCCACCATTGGAGTCCCTGGAAGGTTCCTAGTCATCTGAGCTCGAAGCTTTATTGTGGCCTATCATGCCTGTGGTCCCAGCGCTGAAAGCCATGGCCGTCGGCCTGACCCACATTCTTCTGGAGAGCGAGCTTTGCCAACCTGGCCTGTGACCCTGGCGGAGAGGATTCCATACCGACCCCACCCTGACTTCAGGACGTAACTTCCCAACTCCTCTTAGACTGGTTTAAATGTTGTGGAATTCCTGCAACTGAAAATAGCTCGAGGCTCAGGGGGTTGCAGAGCGGTTCTAGCAGGCATTTGGTTGCATGCTGCCCGCCTCAGCGCTCACCCGTGCACATGGTGTCTGAATGTAAAATCCCAACCCCCAGGTTGTTGAGGGTTTATTTAAGCTGTCTTCTCCATGACAGTAAGGGCTTTGTGTCTTCTTAACAAGACCTATGCATGTTGTTTGGGGGAAGGGACGGGACCAGCTGTGGCCATGTGTGTTCTGATAACCCACATAGCTTTGTGGGAGAGTCCCAAATCCTGACCAGTAACGGTAACCGTTATTACCATGCATATGTTTCACTTTTAGTTTCTGGCAGTCAGCTTGGCATTGCATTTTTCAGGCAGCCTCGTAACTGCGAACTGTATGTTTTCAGTTGACGACGTGAATTGAGTAATTATGTGTCGTCTTGCAACCATGAGGTTTCACACATCAATTTTATTTGCCTGTATTCTGGCAAAGACGTTAAAGTAAACCAGCTGATGTCATTCATCAATTCACTCACGCATTCACATGTCAAGAAAAGTTCATGAAATGATCTGATCGTGAAAACAGTAATGTCACAGTGTACTGAGTTTGCGTTGTTTTTAAATGGGTCATATGATGTTGCTAAAAATAACATTATTTTGTGTATTTGGTGTAATGAAATGTGTTTATGCGGGTTAAGGTTCAAAAAACACATTATTTTCCACATAATGTACATTATTGTTTCTCCTCTATGCCCCGCCTTTCTGAAACGCGTTGATTTTTGCAAAGCTCATCGGTTTGAAATAACGATTACTAACACGTGTCTACACCGGACGCGAGCGGCGTGGCAAAATTGGCTCAACATCGTGATGTTGCCCAACCCTACTAGGAATGTTCAAAACTGCATATTTTTCCAACAGCTAGTCTTAAAATCTTGAATGATTAGGCTGGTTTTAGGTTCTGAAATGTCAAAATCTAGTTTGACAGACAAGCTTTGAGTTACTTGTGATGGAAGCCTGAGAGTAGCATGTTAAGAAACTCTTGGGCTGAGATATTTTTATTTGGAGAAACACCATAACACATTTTTCTGCTTTGGTTCTGCACTTTTATAACACTCCATCTGGCTTTGAAATTGTGGAGAAGCTGCCTTAACTTGAAGACACCTCGGTCAACAGATGCTGCGATAGACTCTTGAGACTGCACCACACTGTTATCGACTGCACGGTCGTGACTGTAAACATGCTGCTTTAAATTTAGACATTTGTTGCGACGGTCTATCGGGTAGTTCCAAATTAATATGGGATCTGAATTGCTCTGGCACAAAGCTTTAATCCATTTTGTACAGTCAAAATGGCTAAAAACGTGTATAATGTCTTCTTGTATGTACAATATTATTTCTCTGAAGTATGAAATGTTTGCCAGCAGGGTTTCCCTGTGACTAACGAGACTAAAAAAAGTGAGTCTTTCTTTCTCTTTCCTGCAGCAGTGCCGTACCCTCCCACAACGCGGCTCACCATGAAAGAGCTGTACGAGGACGGCAAGCCCAAGGTGGAGCTTTTGAAGAGCCACCTGGTGAAAGAGGGGCGCCTGGAGGAAGACGCGGCCCTACGCATCATCAACGATGGCGCCAGCATCCTCCGCCATGAGAAATGCATGCTGGAAGTGGAGGCCCCCATCACAGGTAGGGTGTTGCACACTTGATGACTCACTGTGCGGCGACGCTACAAACCTGTCATGATTCACAACCAGCATCTACATCCAGGATGTGGTTCTCACAGGATCTTCGCTACACCTAATGCCGTACAATCACAGAAAAACATGATGCCCACTGGTGATGGTACTCGCTCACAAGCTTTCTCATAAACTTAGAGTTAGTTTACAGCGATATGGTTTCCCTCATGGAGAATGTTATCTAAGACCAATAAAAGTACCCTCAAGGTTCTGTGGTTACTTGATCGGGCATCTCTGATATCATACTTAATCTTTAGGTTTAGTTTTGACCCCGACTTAATCCTCAAGCCAGCAAGAAGAGCATGATTATTTTCATACGGAGCTAGTCTTCCACAGCAACCCCTAATGTGGTTGCTCTGCAAAGATCAGCGAAACAGTTGCATCCTAGACTCTCTCTCTTTCACACACCCCCACACTTTAATTCCTCAGTGGAGGCCACAGGAAACCCCCAGCACTCGCCATACACTCGAGCAAACACACAAACAGGTGTGTGGATATAAATGGGCACGTCTATCCATATCTCCCCCCCCCCCCCCCCACCCC
>NW_015557134.1:1556967-1562117 GCF_001515605.1 Sinocyclocheilus anshuiensis | reverse complement strand
CCCCCCCCCCCCCCCTGCACTATCTCATGTCTTTCATAACATGCACTATGTGCATGATAATTGGCTTGCAAGAGAAAACCAAAGAAATTGTGGCATGAATAATTAAGATGGTGTTTCTGCCTAAAACCTTTTACCTTGTGGAGGTTTTAGCACAAATAGGGTTAGTTTGTCCACATCCTGTTTGTAGCGACCACTATTGATATGTTTCACTCAGCCGTTTTGAGTGGGCCTAGTATTAGTGCACTTCCGTTTAGTGGTTTTAATATTTGTGCACCTTCAGTTGCTCAAATCTTAAAGGGATAGTTCACCCAAAAATGAAAATTCTTTCATTAGTTTCTTACGCTCATGCCATTCCAAACCCGTAAGACCTTTGTTCATCTTCGGAACACAAATTAAGATATTTTTGATGAAATCTGAGTTTTCTGACCCTGCATAGACAGGGACGTTCAAGGCCCAGAAAGGTAGTAAGGACATCGTTAAAATAGTCCATGTGACATAATTTGTTCAACCATAATTTTAAGAAGATACGAGAATACTTGTGCACAAAATATCTTAATTTGTGTTCCAAAGATGAACAAAGGTCTTACAGGTTTGGAACAACATGAGGGTGAGTAATTAATGACAGAGTTTTCATTTTTGGGTGAACTATCCCTTTAAGATTTCTTCTCCCATCTTGAGCTCATAAAGACATGTCCTTGACCTCCTTGCGTGTACTCAATGTCTGATATTTCATCATTTCTTTCTACGATGTTCTCCTATGTTTTTGTTTTGGCCACATCCTTTCAATGATGTCACTGTTTTTGTTGTTTCAACTTCAAGTGTTTGTCTTGACGTGTTTTGTCTCTGTCTTCAGTGTGTGGAGATGTCCATGGGCAGTTTTTTGACCTGATGAAGCTCTTTGAGGTGGGGGGTTCCCCGCACAATACACGCTATCTATTTTTGGGAGACTATGTGGATCGAGGCTATTTCAGTATTGAGGTGAGTGTAAATGTAATGTTCGCAAGTTATGTAAAATAGGGTTAAGTGGTAAACAACTGTGTTTCTGTGTTGTAATGCCTAAATAGGCATAATTAAAGGAATGCTACAAGTTCAATACATATTAAGCTCTCAATACGCATTACATATTAAGATCAGCAGTATCAGTGGCATGCTGTCGATTACCATATAAAATTATCTCAGCTTGCTCCTCAGTTCAGTAATGCACTTACAATAGGAGTCTATGGAGCAAAACAGCGAAAAACATTAAAATACGCACATTTTATTGAACGTACAGCATAAAGGATTTATATTCTAGCTGCAAACTTAACTTAACAGTAATATGACTGGTTTAATTGATCACCTGAGAACACAACAACCTCAAATGCATACCAAGTTTAACTACCCCAAATTTATTTTTATTTATCCAAAATATAAAGCCAAAAATAATTTGTTTCTGTAAAAAAAAGAATGGTGCATCACTGGCTTGCTACAAAAGTTGTCAATAGAGCCAAATTTGTTTTGAATCCAGAGCATTCTTTTTTTTTTTTTTAAAAAGAGGCTAGTTTTGTTTTAGATCTGTTTATAGTCTCTATACAAAGTCTTTTGAATCTTCAAGGCCTTTTGAACACGTCTTTGCCGAATAAACACATCTTGCTCATTTTGGACACCTGAGACGTTCACATTTAATATAACTTGGCCCTCAGAGAATGCCATGTGGCAGTGCAATTCAAACAGCCTCTGTTGTACCAGCATGCACTGTGATGATGCAATCAGCATGTCACCTCTGCCTGTAACACTGTATCATCATTGTTAAGCAGCCACAATGATGAAGCAGATGGCATTAAAGGATTATTGATCCCGCCATCCTGCAGGCAAGAGAACGCGCTTCTCAACATCCAAGTTACGTGTAAATTGTTACAGAAATCTCTGGTCTGGTTTATCAGCTGGAGTCTTTTATATCATTGGTCCTTGATGTCTGATGTCACTCTGAATGGGCCAGCAAGCGCAAGTCCTCAAAAAGCTTCCATCTCTGCACCACGCTTTGGTTGCAAAGTTCAGGGACGGGAGAAATGTCATGGTTAAAAGAAGCGGCGTAAGAGAGCGGACACACCACTGCTCAATACCATCAAACACAGCTGAGGGTCCACTTGAGACGCATAGAAAGAGAGCGTGTGTGTTTCACAACAAAGGCCACGCTGAGTTCCTACTCCCTCCCTGGACATCACAGACCACAAAGCACTGAACTTCAGTCATCCGCCACACCACCTGCTAATGCCCTCTGACTGGGACGCTGCAGTCATCAAACGCTTTCGTAGGTTACACCACCAGACTTTGCCCCACCCTGACACCCAGCACTTCGTTTTCAGTGTTTCTTTCAGTGTAGGGCTTGATGAAACAGACAACTGCTGGGCCTCTTTAAAGATAACTGCAACCTAAATGCAGAGTATCCTTCCTCAGAGGATGGAGAAATAATTGTGTATTCTGCTGATTAACACAGAAATCCTGTTCAATGTTACGCAGCTTGAGTTCTGTGGATAATCTAACCATGTGTGAACTGTAAAGCCTTGTTTAATGGGATAGTGGAGATGAGCTAATGGAGCACGCAGAGTGACTGACAGGTTAAGATTTGAAGCAAACATTAATAACTTTAGGCAGGTTAGTTACACAGTTTCAGAGCTTGGGCTTGAGAGATGATCAAAAGAAGTAGATGTGAAAAGATTGAAATCATAGTCTTGCTTAACACCGCAAAGTGCTCTCTGTCTGCTCAGATGTGTTTGTAGTTCAGCATGTTTGGATTGTACATCAGCTTCAGTTTCTTAAGTTCTTATCTGCCACTGGTAGACTCTAGCTTGCTGCTTCAGGAAGACTTACTGTATACAGTTACTAAAGAAGGTACACTACTGTCCACAAGTTTGGGGTCGGTAAGGTTTAAAAAAAAAAATGTTTTTGAGAGAAGTCACTTGTGCTCAAGACTGCATTTATTTGATCAAAAATACAGTTAACCAAAAATATTGTAAAATGTAATTTATTCCTGTGATGCAAAGCAGAATTTTCAGCATCATTACTAACTACAGTCTCAAGTGTCATATGATCCTTCAGAGTCATTCTAATATTTTGGTTATGATCAATGTTGAAAATAAACAGCTGTGCTGCTCAATATTTCTGTGGAAACCATGATACTTTGAATAGAAAGTTCAAAAGAACAGCATTTATTTTGAATATAAATCTTTAACATTATAACTATCTTTACTCTCACTTTTGAACAATTTAATGCATTATTGCATAAAAGTATGTATTTAAAAAAAAAAATCATAAACTCTGTTGACGTCAATGTGGATGTCAAGGATTTTTTTCTTACTTTACCAACCCAACAAAAAAAAGTATTTTTAGCAATATATTTACCTGGATGTGTTTTTGTAATTTGTTTTTCATTAAATGTTAATTTACTTTAGTGACCAGTGTAAATAACAGAACTTCATATAAAACTGTGTATTGGTCCAGTTGCATTCTTGGAAAAAATAAATACACAATAATAATAATAATAATACAAAAAAATTGCATCCAGTCCAGTTTTGTGTAAAAATGTCTAAATTCTTTAAAAAAATATTTATTGATATGTCTGTTTGAAATGGAAGGACAAGTCAGCCCCAATTCGACAGTGTGCTCTTTTATACCGCCACAGTGGCAAATTAAGTCAGTCATTAAAGTATTCAATGCATAAAGAAAAATTGCATACCGTATATCCTAGTGTGTTGTACAATGATTTTCATTTTTCGGTGATCTATTCCTTTAATAAAATATCAGGAGTAATGGAGGTATAATCCTCTTAAACTCTGAACCTGCTGTGTCGTGGCCTTCCAGCATATTAGTTTGAGCTGAATCAGAACACCAGTGTTGGGCAAGTTACTTCCAAAATGTAATACATTTATATATTACTAGTTACTGTCTTTTGAAAGTAATTAGTTATATTACAATATTACTGTCTCTGAATTGTAATGTTACACTACTTTTGAGTTACTTTTGAGTTACTTTCACCAAAATATCCACAGAAGTATTATAAAATGCCAAAATGTAGTTTATTGCTGCTCATTCTACATCCAGTGGAGGGTAATGTGGTAGGTCTATATAGCATAAAATTATAAAATCATATTTAGATGCCGGTATGTAGGTCTACATTAATGTCACGTTGTAGTTTAGGTTACACACAGATAAGCAGAAACCGCATTATTACATTCATAAATAACACCGGTATAATTAAATTGTATAAATTAATAGACCTGTTTAAAAAAACTTTTAAAAAACATTTTCAATGAGGAGTAGCCTAAGCTAAATAGCTTAAATTTTAATTATCCTCACAGCGCGCCATACAGTAATGCGCTATGAAATTATTGCGGCGCAATAATTTCATGTCATTTAATAATAAAAGTAACCTAATAATAATAATAGGCCTAATAATAAGAAGAATGTAACAGGCCTACATTACTTGGAAATGCTAAATCCTCTTAATATTGCCAATTTTTGATGCTTTGTTTTGACAATATCTCTGGCTATCATCGACACATGATACGACGCATCTCAGCACGGCCACTGTGTGGAAATAGTTGTATGAATTGTCGGCACTTTCTTTATCTACTGTAAAAAATTGTTAGAATTTACCATGTTTTCCTGCCAGTTGGCATTGAGAGTGACTGACACTTGATGGTCAGAAAAAATGACTAAATAGATGTGTAAAAAATTTTTTTTTTAAATAAAATAAAAAAATCCCTACTTTCTCTCTTTTCTATGTGCGTTCATAAATTGTATTAATTTGTAAGTGTCATATTTGGCAGTTGGCATTAAAGTTATATCACTAATAACAGTGGCATATGAGAAGTTTATACCACAAAAAAAAAAATCTAAAATATGCCTTTTTCGAAGCTGCTGTATATAAAAAACACAAGGTGGCTGAATTTGTATGCTGAAGCTTATAGGCGTTCATTATTTTCACTCAATTTAATTAGTTTTTTAGCACCTCCTCTGAACAAATGTGTCTTTGGCCCGAGCTCAGGCTGAACGGCACCGATTGTAGCTACTACGCAGTACGCACTATTTCAATTAGCCAGTGTATCTATATGTTTGGTTGACTGTATTTTATTCTGATAATGAACAGGCTGCAACGTTTGCAATGCTGT
>NW_015557134.1:1553686-1555389 GCF_001515605.1 Sinocyclocheilus anshuiensis | reverse complement strand
AAATAACACCGGTAAATAAAGCAAAATGTTATAATATACAAACAATAAACACAATACCTAGCCTATAGGCTATTTTGAACGGTTTCAGAAGAAAACAAGAATGAAAAATATAAGTTGCTAAACAAGCCAAAACGAATTAGGCTAATCAGTGGCGGCGCTAGGGCGGGGCTTGACGGGGCCCATCAGAAACTTGCTTAGCACCGGCCCCCAAGGCCCAAGGATTTCCTAATGATGTTCCCTTATTTTTGGTGTCACTTTCATTAACATATATAAAAACATTAAAAAAAATAAATATTAAAAACCTAAAAAAAAAAAAGTGCCTAATATGTGGCCTATAAACAATTGATATTATGGGGGAGGTTATAGGGGTCAAGCAACACAAGGAAGCAATGCGCAAACTGTGCGCAAGAGTTATGCGTCAGTCAATTCACTATATAGAAAGTGAAAGTAAAAACAATGACAAAAAAAGACACAAAATAACGGTATATAACTGTCTTAAATTATTCCCTTAATATTTCTCTTGTGGCCCGTATAGTGAAAAACATGAGAAGAAACGTATTTCGCGTTAAACAGGTTGTTTTAGAAAATCTGTGGACGAAATAAAGCGGCTCTTAATTTTCATTGATGACTGCAGTGTTAATAATTTTAATTATAGGCCTATAATTAAATTGTATAAATTAATAGACCTGTTTAAAAAAAAAACGGCGTTCTCGCGCAGCAGACCTCCTCTCTCATTCGGCATTAATCCAATTAAATGTGTCCATATTTGCGATGTATTTGAATGCTAAACTATTGTTTATTATGTAAACCAGGCTTATAACGCACTTAAAAACATCCTCGTCACATGAGAAAATGTGTCTTTGGCCCGAGCTCAGGCTGAATGGCACCGATTGTAGCTACTACGCAGTACGCACTATTTAAATTAACCAGTGTATCTATATGTTTGGTTGACTGTATTTTATTCTGATAATGAACAGGCTGCAACGTTTGCAATGCTGTGTGTGCGTGAGGCGCTGGCGCGATCGAACAGCAGAAACAAACAACAAAAAAATATTCCGTAATTTTTGGTCAGACAGATAATTCGAAACTGCAATGTGTTTACTTTTATTTGTCATCTCGGTTTCCTTTCCGTGGACGTTTGTAGAGCGCCGCGCCACACAAATAGCCTATGAACCAAACTCAGCAGCATATCTCTGTCTTTTCCTTTCGTTTTGTTAATCTGTTAATTAGGCTATTTAAGTCAAATATTTCGCATATTCATTCATTTTACATATAGACTATGATTTAACAAAAACAGATTTTGTTATTTTTAGTTAAACTTAATTTTTGTTGCTTGTCTGCGCTCGTCCGCCGCCTTTTTCCTCTTCTCCGACCCCGCAGCTCTCTCCGATAGCTTGGTGTTAGTGGCACCAGTCCAGGTGTTTCCAGGTTTTACTCGTGCTATTTCTCCATGTTGAGAGTTTGGTGTCGCAGATATTGCTAAGCATTCTTATCCTTTTCTCCGATAAACTGAAAATAACAGGAGTGTGTCCATCTCATAAATGTAGAATCCGTCTCTGCAGTCATCTCAACCATCTAATTCCAGCAACAGAAGATAGACAAACTATTTTACCCGCGGGATTTTTTCTCTGGTGCTGTTTTGCGGTATTGGTAAATTCACTTAATTTAGAGTTAAAATATGTTGTTGTAACTTGCGTTACTGA
>NW_015557134.1:1549866-1553590 GCF_001515605.1 Sinocyclocheilus anshuiensis | reverse complement strand
TTATATTACTGCGTTACAGCAAAACGTAATATACTACTGTAATATTATTACTTTTGTAATGCGTTACTCCCAACACTGCAGAACACTAATGATTGTGTTCAGCAGTATTGTGTTTGTTTAGGCTTGACTGAACATATTTTTCCATTTCTACTTGGATATCAGTTTCTTTAACACATGGTCCATACTGAAACTTAGCACTGGGTAAATGCAACTATTTTATAATGTGAAATGCGTATGTTACAATTCAATATACTGTCATGTTTTCATAGATGTGTCAAGATTAAAATGTCACCAAATGTACAAGACAGACCTAGTCTGCAGGATGTCTAGTTTAGTGCTTCAAAAACGACTCTAACCACACGGAGAAAAATTGGCTTCAAAGTTTCAGTGACCTGGATTTTCATTATTTGAGCTCTAGGAAATGATATGCATACACACACACAAAAACTGAAGTATCAGCTCAATTGTGTGAAACAGAATAGGGATATATGATAGCATTGCTATTGTGTGTTGTGTTTTTGTGACATGCTTTTTCTGTTTACATCTGCAGTGTGTGCTCTATCTGTGGGCCCTGAAGATCAACCACCCGACCACCCTCTTCCTCCTCAGAGGCAACCACGAGTGTCGGCATCTCACAGAGTACTTCACCTTTAAACAAGAATGTAAGCTCAGCTCTTTAGAAACTCCGAGCATGTGTGTGTAAACGTTATCAAGAGAATGAAATGAGATTTTGCCACATCCTATCATTCAAGTCTGTCATGGCAATTTTTTCCCCATTACCATCGTGGCATCCCGAGAGAGATGGTGTCAGGGGAGTATTGGATGACGGGCCACAGGCACAGAGCTCAATCATGTCCCTCAGTGCTCGTCAGGGCTCTTCACTCCCCACTTAGATTTACATCAGCCATCGGCCCAGTCATGACAAACACTGACAGCTAACTGAAACTCGCACATCGAATGGCTGCCTGATTTCCACCAGCAGCTGATGATCAGCAGACCCACACAGAGGCTGTGCAAAATTGTAACACCCTTCATTCAGCAAGTTATATAAATCCCTCGTCGACTTAGGTGTTTATTAAATATTTTGGCTAATGTAACTTTGCTTCCAGCTGTCACCATATAGTTTTCTCAGCCCTCGTTTTTACAATGTTACATTTTACTATGATTAAAGTGTGTGGGTTATTATTACTATTATTAATTAATCATTGAAAAACTGTTATTTTGGACAGTTTATTTTAAACCGTAGCAATTTATATAATAGTCAATACAATACAAATAATAGCTCATTTCTATTTACTTTTTTAGTCTTCAATTTGCACAATGTTTGGAGGAAAACACTGAGCAAGATTTAGATTTTTTTAAAAGATAAATACATTCAAAATCCTTAACTGAATGTTAAAATTCAAAATTGGGCAGGATGTAAAACTTTTAGAAAAAATATCAATATTTCTTATATACACACACAACATGATTTTATCATTCAAATTACCGTCATTTTAACATTGCATTTCAAACATTTTAAATAACAAGTTAAAATAAAATGTTTAAAAATAATACATTATTTTTAAAAGTTTATCTGGGCGGAAACTAAATTTTTACCTCAGATCTCACATGCGTTTTCTTTGTGTCAGTTGCGGCGAGTTTAAAAATGACCATGCGAAAAACGAGAAGGTGTGGGATTATTTTGAATTAGAAGGAAACGGAAACGTTTTGTGTAAACTGTGTAATGTCAAATTGTCTTACAATAACTCTACTGGAGTGATGCGTAATCATATTCAATACAGGCACGTAGGCGTTAGCTTAGAGCAGTGGTTCTCAACCCGCGGCAGGAAACGGAAAAGTTTTGTGTAAACTGTGTAATGTCAAATTGTCTTACAATAACTCTACTGGAGCGATGCGTAATCATATTCAATACAGGCATGTAGGCATTAGCTTAGAGGCTGGCCAAAGCCAGCACATGTCAATCATGTCATTCACTACAACCTGCCGGCGCTGTGATCCCGTCCGCGTCGTCTATTCCTCTAACGAAGACCCACTTCGGTGGTGGTGTGGGATGTCCAGTTGTTGCATTGTTTTTTTTTTAGACAATATAGCCTACACGAAGTACGTTTTTAAAAGCCGTTTTAATGCTATTTTTTGATAAACCTTCCTATTGTTTTTGACTTATGTTTTAATATGTTGGCTAACGTTATATGAAGATTAAGAATTCTGTCAGGCTATTGATTGATTTTCCATTGTTCTGCATTTCCCCAGCTGATTTGAATAAATAAGCTATGCTTTGACCGACGTTGAGTGTATACTCAATTTTTTTATACAAACTTTTTTTTCTTTTTAACGACCGCCTAAAATGAAATGATAACGCGAGGCAAGTGTGCGGCAAGCGGAATTCATTGAGGGATTTGACAGTGTGATTCATAGATTAAGAATTTCAAATGTAGGCTATTATATATGCTACACGCACGCACAGAGGGTTTTTTTTTTCTTACCATCTTTTGGGGGTTTCTTGCTTTCTTCTTCTCAGGAAATTCAAATAATAAATGGCGTTTTGACCGTCTTTTATGTGACATGACAGATCGCTGTACAAACGCCTTAGAGAGCCGCTTCTGGGACGGTTCAGAAACATGCTGGTATAATCCCAACACAAGCACTGACTAGTTTTTATTAGGGCTGTCAGTCGATTAAATTTTTTTATCTAATTAATCACAAACTAAATTTGGCTGTGAAAATACCCCTAAAAGATAATTTAAAGCTATTATTGTATTAAATGTTTAGGCTATGACAGCCTAACATAAAGTATGGAACAATGAAGAAGATAATTTGAGAAACATTTCACTACTTTTTGTTCATGCTGGTGACCAAAACAGCTTAGTTACCAACATTCTTCAAAATAACTTATTTTATGTTGTACAAAAGAAAGTAAGTCATTCAGGTTTGAAACAACATGAGGGTGAGTAAATGATGACAGAATTTATTTATTTATTTTTGGTGAACTATCCCTTTAATGCTTTTTATTTATTTGTTTTTAATAAATGAAATGATACTCTAAAGATGAAACTAAAACTACCAGCAGGTGGTGGTAAATGTTTCGAGTCGATTCGTTCAAACGGCTGATTCACTCAGGAATGAAGTAAACGGCTCTCTCTATGGCCCAGTCCCAAATGGCACCCTAAACCCTCGTGGTCGTCCTCTGAGTCCGCACTTTTGTGACGTAATACCACTTTGACTGTCGGGTAGAAGTCTGCTGTGGAGCTCACCCCAGTGCGGGCTCGGCAGAAGTGCGGATCGAGGGTGCATAACGGCCGCAAAGGGGGCGCTCACGAGCACCCTACTGAACGCTAAAATGATAAATGGGACACCCTACGGTCTCGTGGACTTAACGGACACGCGCACGCGGCGGCCATTGTACCAGTGCACATAAAGGGTTCCATTTGGGACAGGGCCTATGAATGGGCTACTGAATCATTGGTTCACACGATTCGTTCAAAACGCGGATTCATTCAAAAACTAAACACCGCTGTGTTGCTCGCAGACGCACAACAGTTCTGCTGTGGCTTTAGGTAATATTTTTGTTGGCAAAATTGAACAAAAACACACAATATTGTGTTTAAAATATAACACTATCAACTTATTTACTGAATTGTTGTATAAAGTCTCACGTTATTTTTTCATAACTAAGTTAACGCGTTAAACTGACAGCCTTATATATATATATATATATGTTTGT
>NW_015557134.1:1547347-1549648 GCF_001515605.1 Sinocyclocheilus anshuiensis | reverse complement strand
TATATATATAGCCCAGTTTTTATTTATTTTTTTTTACATTTAGGTGGTATGAGTCTGTGTATAACTAAGTAGAATCTTTATCATTTTGAATTAATATATACATTTATTTTAGTTTGTGCAATACATTACAGAAAATAATGTTTGGCTTTTTAATCTAATTAATCAAATACAGTTTGATCAATTATCAAACTAATCGTTAGTTGCAGACCTGATAGCTAACAAAACGTTGACCTTCGATTCATGTCAACAAAACAAACGGAACTCTGAGGTCAAATGAATCAGAGGTTCTCCACCAAAAACTCTCCAATGAAAACTCCCTAATTTAGCCAATCAGGAACCAGCCAGTGGACAATGGCATTCCTGTTTAGATCAGCAGAATCTTGGCTGTTAATGCGTTCATTCAGCCTAGTTCGAGGCTGGCTGTTTCTCAGTCCAGCTAATCAAAGGGCCTTTGATAATGATGTGCTACTTCACCACTTGCTGGCTCATTGCAGTGTTGTTCTTTGCTCATCACGAGGCAGCCTGTTTCTCATCTGTCAGTGCTGCTGTTTACAATACGTAGCACGGCTGGCCCGTTCTAAAATGTCAGGATTTAACGGCGGTATGCGGCCCTTGTTCCACGTGTAACCTGTCTCTGGCCTCAGCCTCCTTTAATCAGACTCCCGCCGCGCTGCTTTCCTCAGTTCATCCCAATTAGCACACGGTTCTGCTGCAACATCACCTAACAAGGCATATGACATCCTCCTCCTCCTCCATCTATTCCTTCAGCCTTGGAAAGTTGGCAAGCCCCGGGCTGCCCTCACCCACCCAGCATTACTGTGATATGTCAAGCGGACGGTGTGACAGCCTTGGCTTGAAAAGCTCATTCACTCCGCTTGCGCCTGTTTGGAGATACATGGGTGTTTTTTATTGTGGTTCTCTCATCGCAGGCAAGATTAAGTACTCGGAGCGTGTGTATGACGCCTGCATGGAGGCCTTTGACTGCCTTCCCCTGGCCGCTCTGCTCAACCAGCAGTTCCTGTGCGTTCACGGAGGCCTGTCCCCCGAGATCACCTGCCTCGACGACATCCGGAAAGTAAGAAAGATGTGGGGCTGTTGTATTGTGTGTGTGCCATACTCATGGTAGGACAGTATTGGAAGGTGCTGAATTTGTTATGAAGGTGATGCTTGTTTTGCTGTTGTGATGATTCTTTAAAGGGAATGAATTTAGACATGCAACTTCTCGGAGGGAGTTGTACCGCTAAAGCGCAGCAAGATGTCAACATGCTGAAACCCTCTCTGAGAAGTTACATCTTTAAACTGATCTCCTTTTAAAGCACTGCAGCTAAGAATATTCGAGCTAAAAAAAAGATAGCTTTAAAATCTCTATAAACTCACTATTCTACTTCACCATTCGAAATTATCAGTTGTTAGACAACTAGCAACCATCCTGAGCCATTCATTATTATTATTATTATTACTAATAATAATAATCATCGCGCACGCGTTTCAGATGGCGCGCGCACACCGAACTGAATCCTCTTCTGAATCCTCTGAACAGACACATACACATAAAATTATGACAAAATACCCAGGTCGACAATCATTCAGGTAAACACAGTCAGTTATGTCTCAAGTGAATGAAAACAGCTGAGAAAGAAATCAGATGTGATGTGTATCATTATATCAGATCTGTGCATCAGGTTTTAAAGGGACAGCGGCCTATAAATACTGCTGCTGTCATTAATGAGCATCAACCATCCTGAGCCATTCATATTCATTATTATTATTATTATTACTAATAATAATAATCATAATTTATTATTATTATTATTATTATTATTTAATATGTAAACACTTAAATTTATTATAATAATGAATGATTTATATAAATATGATGATCTACATAAATAGTAATAACAAAAATAATAAAAATAACGGTAACAGTAAGACACTTTTTAATATATTCTTAATTTGTGTTACATTTAAAATGGTTATTTTATTATATAATTACAACAAAATAGATGTTCAGGATGGTTGTCTTGTTTTCAGTCAACCAATTTATTTTGTTAGGGTTAGGATATGAAGTCCATGATACGATATTTATTGCAATATTAAAAAAAAAAAAAAGGCAAATGAAGAATTGAAGAAAAAATTAAATTTTGTACATTTTAAAGTTAAATTACTCTATCTAATGCACTTTGAGAGTCAGAATTAAAGGGATAGTTCACCCAAAAATGAAAATTGGCCCATTATTTACTCACCCTCAAGCCATCCTAGGCGTATATGACTTCCTTCTTTCAGATGAATCCAATCGGAGTT
>NW_015557134.1:1545103-1545493 GCF_001515605.1 Sinocyclocheilus anshuiensis | reverse complement strand
CTCCTCTTGGCTTATATCGAAATCCTCCGACATTCTTCTTTACAAATCCTCGTTTTGTGCTTCTAATTCGTGACCTTTGTTTTGATCTCTCCCCTGCGCTTCCGCATTCGTCACTTCTGAGTGGCGCATGCGCAAAGCCGACCTCCATATGTCATCCGCCCGGAGCTGCTTCCGTGTACAACAGTGAGCGAAAGCTAGATTAAATTTGGAGGCCTTTGTTCACCCCCCAGAGCCATGTGAGGCACTTTTTATTATGGATGGATGTACTTTATTTCGCTTCTTTTGGACTGATGCATGCAACACCCGCTGACTGCTGTTAAAACAGCTTGAAAGATCAAAGACAATTTTTTATATAACTCCGACTGGATTCATCTGAAAGAAGAAAGTCAT